>NW_027045831.1:0-47873 GCF_025399875.1 Dalotia coriaria
ATTTTTTACCTTAAACGAGTTGCTAAAAGTGCTTTTGCTAAAAAATTTTCAAAATTTAGATTCGTTGAAATCGTTCAAATAACGCAATATTAATAAAAACGAATAATAAAATTTCGTCGTTTTATGCTGTTTTACGCGTTAAAACGCAGATTAAAACTCAAAACGCGCAGTTTTGCTAAAATAAGCATTTTCAAGCATTTTAGATCGTTGAAATCGTTCAAATAGAAGCAATATTAATAAAAATGAATAATAAAAATTCGTCGTTTTATGCTGTTTTACGCGTTAAAACGCAGATTAAACTCAAAACGTGCTGTTTTGCTAAAATAAGCATTTTCAAGCAATTTAGATCGTTGAAATCGTTCAAATAGAAGCAATATTAATAAAAACGAATAATAAAAATTCGTCGTTTTATGCTGTTTTACGCGTTAAAACGCAGATTAAACTCAAAACGTGCTGTTTTTGCTTAAAATAAGCATTTTCAAGCATTTTAGATCGTTGAAATCGTTCAAATAAGCAATATTAATAAAAACGAATAATAAAAATTTGTCGTTTTTATACTGTTTTACGCGTTAAAACGCAGATTAAAGCTCAAAACGTGCTGTTTTGCTAAAATAATCATTTTCAAGCATTTTAGATCGTTGAAATCGTTTCAAATAGACGCAATATTAATAAAAACGAATAATAAAAAAATTTTGTCGTTTTATGCTGTTTTTTCGCGTTAAAACGCAGATTAAAACTCAAAACGCGCAGTTTTGCTAAAAATAAGCATTTTCAAGCATTTTAGATCGTTGAAATCGTTCAAATAGAAGCAATATTAATAAAATGAATAATAAAAATTCGTCGTTTTATGCTGTTTTACGCGTTAAAACGCAGATTAAAACTCAAAACGTGCTGTTTTGCTAAAATAATCATTTTCAAGCATTTTAGATCGTTGAAATCGTTCAAATAGACGCAATATTAATAAAAACGAATAATAAAAATTTCGTCGTTTTTATGCTGTTTTACGCGTTAAACGCAGATTAAAGCTCAAAACGTGCTGTTTTGCTAAAATAAGCATTTTCAAGCATTTTAGATCGTTGCAATCGTTCAAATAGAAGCAATATTAATAAAAACGAATAATAAAATTTCGTCGTTTTTATGCTGTTTTACGCGTTAAAACGCAGATTAAAACTCAAAACGTGCTGTTTTGCTAAAATAAGCATTTTCAAGCAATTTAGATCGTTGAAATCGTTCAAATAGAAGCAATATTAATAAAAGACGAATAATACAAAATTCGTCGTTTTTATGCTGTTTACGCGTTAAAACGCAGATTAAAAGCTCAAAACGTGCTGTTTTGCTAAAATAATCATTTTCAAACATTTTAGATCGTTGAAATCGTTGAAATAGACGCAATTTTATTAAAAACGAATAATAAAAAATTTCGTCGTTTTTATGCTGTTTTACGCGTTAAAACGCAGATTAAAAGCTCAAAACGTGCTGTTTTGCTAAAATAAGCATTTTCAAGCATTTTAGATCGTTGAAATCGTTCAAATAGAAGCAATATTAATAAAAGTCGAATAATACAAAATTCGTCGTTTTATGCTGTTTACGCGTAAAACGCAGATTAAAACTCAAAACGTGCTGTTTTTGCTAAAATAATCATTCTCAAGCATTTTAGATCGTTGAAATCGTTCAAATAGACGCAATATTAATAAAACGAATAATAAAAATTTCGTCGTTTTTATGCTGTTTTACGCGTTAAAACGCAGATTAAAGCTCAAAACGTGCTGTTTTGCTAAAATAAGCATTTTCAAGCAATTTAGATCGTTGAAATCGTTCAAATAGAAGCAATATTAATAAAAACGAATAATAAAAAATTCGTCGTTTTTATGCTGTTTTACGCGTTAAACGCAGATTAAACTCAAAACGTGCTGTTTTGCTAAAATAATCATTTTCAGCATTTTGATCGTTGAAATCGTTCAAATAGACGCAATATTAATAAAACGAATAATAAAAATTTTGTCGTTTTTATGCTGTTTTACGCGTTAAAACGCAGATTAAACTCAAAAGCGTGCTGTTTTGCTAAAATAAGCATTTTCAAGCATTTTAGATCGTTGCAATCGTTCAAATAGAAGCAATATAATAAAAACGAATAATAAAAATTCGTCGTTTTTATGCTGTTTTACGCGTTAAAACGCAGATTAAAGCTCAAAACGTGCTGTTTTGCTAAAATAATCATTTTCAAGCATTTTAGATCGTTGAAATCGTTCAACTAGACGCAATATTAATAAAAACGAATAATAAAAATTTCGTCGTTTTATGCTGTTTTACGCGTTAAAACCCAGATTAAAGCTCAAAACGTGCTGTTTTGCTAAAATAAGCATTTTCAAGCATTTTAGATCATTGAAATCGTTCAAATAGAAGCAATATTAATAAAACGAATAATAAAAATTCGGCGTTTTTATGCTGTTTTACGCGTTAAAACGCAGATTAAAAGCTCAAAACGTGCTGTTTTGCTAAAATAATCATTTTCAAGCGTTTTAGATCGTTGAAATCGTTCAAATATACGCAATATTAATAAAAACGAATAATAAAAATTTCGTCGTTTTTATGCTGTTTTACGCGTTAAAACGCAGATTAAAAGCTCAAAACGTGCTGTTTTGCTAAAATAAGCATTTTCAAGCATTTTAGATCGTTGAAATCGTTCAAATAGAAGCAATAGTAATAAAAACGAATAATAAAAAATTCGTCGTTTTTATGCTGTTTTACGCGTTAAAACGCAGATTAAAAGCTCAAGACGTGCTGTTTTGCTAAAATAATCATTTTCAAGCATTTTACATCGTTGAAATCGTTGAAATAGACGCAATATTAATAAAAACGAATAATAAAATTTCGTCGTTTTTATGCTGTTTTACGCGTTAAAACGCAGATTAAAGCTCAAAACGTGCTGTTTTACTAAAATAAGCATTTTCAAGCATTTTAGATCGTTGAAATCGTTCAAATAGAAGCAATATTAATAAAAACGAATAATAAAAATTCGTCGTTTTTACGCTGTTTTACGCGTTAAAACGCAGATTAAAGCTGAAAACGTGCTGTTTTTGCTAAAATAATCATTTTCAAGCATTTTAGATCGTTGAAATCGTTCAAATAGACGCAATATTAATAAAAACGAATAATAAAAATTTCGTCGTTTTATGCTGTTTTACGCGTTAAAACGCAGATTAAAGCTCAAAACGTGCTGTTTTGCTAAAATAAGCATTTTCAAGCATTTTAGATCGTTGAAATCGTTCAAATAGACGCAATATTAATAAAAACGAATAATAAAAATTCGTCGTTTTTATGCTGTTTTACGCGTTAAAATGCAGATTAAAGCTCAAAACGTGCTGTTTTGCTAAAATAATCATTTTCAACATTTTAGATCGTTGAAATCGTTCAAATAGACGCAATATTAATAAAACGAATAATAAAATTTCGTCGTTTTATGCTGTTTTACGCGTTAAAACGCAGATTAAAGCTCAAAACGTGCTGTTTTGCTAAAATATGCATTTTCAAGCATTTTAGATAGTTGAAATCGTTCAAATAGAAGCAATATTAATAAAGAACGAATAATAAAAAATCGTCGTTTTTATGCTGTTTTACGCGTTAAAACGCAGATTAAAGCTCAAAACGTGCTGTTTTGCTAAAATAATCATTTTCAAACATTTTAGATCGTTGAAATCGTTGGAAATAGACGCAATTTTATTAAAAACGAATAATAAAATTTCGTCGTTTTATGCTGTTTACGCGTTAAAACGCAGATTAAAGCTCAAAACGTGCTGTTTTGCTAAAATAATCATTTTCAAGCATTTTAGATCGTTGAAATCGTTCAAATAGACGCAATATTTATAAAAACGAATAATATAAATTTCGTCGTTTTTATGCTGTTTTACGCGTTAAAACGCAGATTAAAAGCTCAAAACGTGCTGTTTTGCTAAATAAGCATTTTCAAGCATTTTTAGATCGTTGAAATCGTTCAAATAGAAGCAATATTAATAAAAACGAATAATAAAAATTTCGTCGTTTTATGCTGTTTTACGCGTTAAAACGCAGATTAAAGCTCAAAACGTGCTGTTTTACTAAAATAATCATTTTCAAGCATTTTAGATCGTTGAAATCGTTTAAATAGACGCAATATTAATAAAAAACGAATAATAAAAATTTCGTCGTTTTATGCAGTTTTACGCGTTAAAACGCAGATTAAAGCTCAAAACGCGCTGTTTTGCTAAAATAAGCATTTTCAAACATTTTAGATCGTTGAAATCGTTCAAATAGAAGCAATATTAATAAAAACGAATAATAAAAATTCGTCGTTTTATGCTGTTTTACGCGTTAAAACGCAGATTAAACTCAAAACGTGCTGTTTTGCTAAAATAAGCATTTTCAAGCATTTTAGATCGTTGAAATCGTTCAAATAGAAGCAATATTAATAAAAACGAATAATAAAAATCGTCGTTTTATGCTGTTTTACGCGTTAAAACGCAGATTAAAGCTCAAAACTTGCTGTTTTGCTAAAATAACATTTTCAAGCATTTTAGATCGTTGAAATCGGTTTAAATAGAAGCAATATTAATAAAAATAAAAAAAACCGGGTAAAAAATTTGTTTTAGCGGCTAAAAAACCCTTAAAAACTCAAAATCGTTTTGTAAAAAAGCATTTTAAAAATTTAAATCGTTTTAAGCTTTAATAAAAAAAGAAAATAAAAAAGTCGTTTTTTTTGCGTTTTCCTTTAAAACGAATTAAAACTAAAAATCTTTTTTGCAAAAAAGCATTTTAAATTTTGTCGTTAAAACGGGAAATAAAGAAAAATTTAAAAAAAAACGTTTTAAAAACCCCTTTTAGGAAGCGTTAAAACCGTTAAATAAAAAGGGGTTTTTTAAAATAATATTTTTGTTTTTAATGTTAAACGTTAAAACGCAATTAAAAAAAACCGTTAAAAAATTTTCCCCTTTTTGTTTTTACGTTAAACCGTTAAAGCCAAAAATTTTTTAAAATAAATTTTTTAACTTTTAACGTTAAATTGTTAAAAGCAAATTAAAAAAAACGATTAAAATTGCTTTTAGCTTTTAGCGTTAAAATCGTTTAAATAAAACCTTTTTTAAAAAAAAATTTTTAAAAATCGTTAAACGTTAAAGCGAAATTAATAAAAAACGGGTTAAAAAAATTTTTTTTAGCTTTTTCGTTAAAAACCGTTTAAAACCAAAAGTTTTTTAAAATCATTTTGCTTTTAGGGTTAAACGTTAAATAAAGGGGTTTTAAAAAAAGAAAAATTTAAAAATTGGTTTTTAAAAGTTTTATTAAAAAAAATTAAAATAAAACGGGTTTTTAAAAAAAATTTTTTTTAAGCTTTTACGTTAAAACGCAAAAAAAAAAAATAAAACGTTTAAAAAAATATTTTTCGTTTTTGTTTACCCTTAAAACGCATTAAATAAAACGGTTTTTTAAAAAAAAGCTTTTCAACTTTTTGCGTTAAACGTTAAATAAAGCTTTTAAAAAAATAAAAAAATTTCCTTTAGTGTTTTACCCTTAAAAAACAAAAAAAAGGGGTTAAAAACGCGTTTTTTTTTCGCTAAAAAAATTTTAAAAAAAAAATTTTTGCGTTTTAGAAAAGTTTAAAAAGCCTTTTAAAAAAAACAATATTTAAAAAACGTAAAAAAATTTTTTGCGTTTTAGCGTTTTTTGCTTAAAACGGTTAAAAAAAAAATTTTTTTCAAAAAAATTTTAACAAATCGTTAAATGCAAATAAAAAAATTTAAAAAAAAACGTTAAAATTTTTGCGTTTTTAGGTTTTTTTGCTTTAAAAAGAGTTGCTAAAATTTTTTAAAAAAAAAATTTTAAGCATTTTTTTATGTTAAAACGTAAATGGCTATTTTTAAAACCTTTAAAAAAAAATTCCGTTTTTTTTGTTTTGCTTAAAAGCAATGCTCAAAACGTGCTGTTTTGCTAAAAATCATTTTCAAGCATTAGATCGTTGAAATCGTTCAAATAGACGCAATATTAAAAACGAATAATAAAAATTTCGTCGTTTTTATGCTGTTTTACGCGTTAAAACGCAGATTAAAGCTCAAAACGGCTGTTTTGCTAAAATAAGCATTTTCAAGCATTTTAGATCGTTGAAATCGTTCAAATAAAAGCATTATTAATAAAAACGAATAATAAAATTTCGTCGTTTTATGCTGTTTTACGCGTTAAAACGCAGATTAAAACTCAAAACGTGCTGTTTTGCTAAAATAATCATTTTCAAGCATTTTAGATCGTTGAAATTGTTCAAAAGACGCAATATTAATAAAATATGAATAATAAAAATTTCGTCGTTTTATGCTGTTTTGCGCGTTAAAACGCAAGATTAAAGCTCAAACCTGGCTGTTTTTGCTAAAATAAGCATTTTCAAGCATTTTAGATGGTTTGAAATCGTTCAAATAAACTAATATTAATAAAAACGAATAATAAAATTCGTCGTTTTTATGCTGTTTTACGCGTTAAAACGCAGATTAAAAGCTCAAAACGTGCTGTTTTGCTAAAATAATCATTTTTCAAGCATTTTAGATCGTGAAATCGTTCAAATAGACGCAAATTAATAAAAACGAATAATAAAAAATATCGTCGTTTTTATGCTGTTTTACGCGTTAAAACGCAGATTAAACTCAAAACGTGCTGTTTTGCTAAAATAAGCATTTTCAAGCATTTTAGATCGTTGGAAATCGTTCAAATAGAAGCAATATTAATAAAAACGAATAATAAAAAATTCGGCGTTTTTATGCTGTTTTACGCGTAAAACGCAGATTAAAGCTTAAAACGTGCTGTTTTGCTGAAATAATCATTTTCAAGCGTTTTAGATCGTTGAAATCGTTCAAATAGACGCAATATTAATAAAAACGAATAATAAAAATTCGTCGTTTTTTTGCTGTTTTACGCGTTAAAACGCAGATTAAAAGCTCAAAACGTGCTGTTTTGCTAAAATAATCATTTTCAAGCATTTTAGATCGTTGAAATCGTTCAAATAGACGCAATATTAATAAAAACGAATAATAAAAATTTCGTCGTTTTTATGCTGTTTTACGCGTTAAAACGCAGATTAAAAACTCAAAACGTGCTGTTTTGCTAAAATAAGCATTTTCAAGCATTTTAGATCGTTGAAATCGTTCAAATAGAAGCAATATTAATAAAAACGAATAATAAAATTTCGTCGTTTTATGCTGTTTTACGCGTTAAAACGCAGATTAAAGCTCAAAACGTGCTGTTTTGCTAAAATAAGCATTTTCAAGCATTTTAGATCGTTGAAATCGTTCAAATAGAAGCAATATTAATAAAAACGAATAATAAAAATTCGTCGTTTTGATGCTGTTTTACGCGTTAAAACGCAGATTAAAAGCTCAAAACGTGCTGTTTTGCGTAAAATAATCATTTTCAAGCATTTTAGATCGTTGAAATCGTTCAAATAGACGCAATATTAATAAAAACGAATAATTAAAATTTCGTCGTTTTTACGCTGTTTTATGCGTTAAAAAGCAGATTAAAGCTCAAAACGTGCTGTTTTGCTAAAATAATCATTTTTCAAGCGTTTTATATCGTTGAAATCGTTCAAATAGACGCAATATTAATAAAAACGAATAATAAAAATGTCGTCGTTTTATGCTGTTTTACACGTTAAAACGCAGATTAAAGCTCAAAACGCGCTGTTTTGCTAAAATTGGCATTTTCAAGCATTTTAGATCGTTGAAATCGTTCAAATAGAAGCAATATTATAATAAAACGAATAATAAAAATTCGTCGTTTTATGCTCTTTTACGCGTTAAAGGCAGATTAAAGCTCAAAACGTGCTGTTTTGCTAAAATAATCATTTTCAAGCATTTTAGATCGTTGATATCGTTCAAATAGACGCAATATTAATAAAAAACGAATAATAAAAATTTCGTCGTTTTATGCAGTTTACGCGTTAAAACGCAGATTAAAGCTCAAAACGTGCTGTTTTGCTAAAATAAGCATTTTCAAGCATTTTAGATCGTTGAAATCGTTCAAATAGAAGCAATATTAATAAAACGAATAATAAAAATTCGTCGTTTTGATGCTGTTTACGCGTTAAAACGCAGATTAAAGCTCAAAACGTGCTGTTTTGCTAAAATAATCATTTCAAGCATTTTAGATCGTTGAAATCGTTCAAATAGACGCAATATTAATAAAAACGAATAATAAAAATTCGTCGTTTTATGCTCTTTTACGCGTTAAAAGGCAGATTAAAGCTCAAAGGTGCTGTTTTGCTAAAATAATCATTTTCAAGCATTTTAGATCGTTGAAATCGTTCAAATAGACGCAATATTAATAAAAACGAATAATAAAAATTTCGTCGTTTTTTATGCTGTTTTACGCGTTAAAACGCAGATTACAGCTCAAAACGCGCTGTTTTGCTAAAATTGGCATTTTCAAGCATTTTAGACCGTTGAAATCGTTCAAATAGAAGCAATATTAATAAAAACGAATAATAAAAAATTCGTCGTTTTTATGCTGTTTTACGCGTTAAAACGCAGATTAAAGCTCAAAACGTGCTGTTTTGCTAAAATAATCATTTTCAAGCATTTTAGATCGTTGAAATCGTTCAAATAGACGCAAATTAATAAAAACGAATAATAAAAATTTCGTCGTTTTATGCTGTTTTACGCGTTAAAACGTAGATTAAAGCTCGAAAACGAGCTGTTTTGCTAAAATAAGCATTTTCAAGCATTTTAGATCGTTGAAATCGTTCAAATAAAAAGCATTATTAATAAAAATTCGTCGTTTTTATGCTGTTTTACGCGTTAAAACGCAGAATAAAAGCTAAAAACGTGCTGTTTTGCTAAAAATAATCATTTTCAAGCATTTTAGATCAAGTTGAAATCGTTCAAATAGACGCAATATTAATAAAAACGAATAATAAAAATTCGCGTTTTATCTGTTTTATCGTTAAAACGCAGATTAAAGCTCAAACGTGCTGTTTTGCTAAAATAATCTTTCAAGCGTTTTAGATCGTTGAAATCGTTCAAATAGACGCATATTAATAAAACGAATAATAAAAATGTCGTCGTTTTATGCTGTTTTACGCGTTAAAACGCAAATTAAAAGCTCAAAACGCGCTGTTTTGCTAAAATTGGCATTTTCAAGCATTTTAGATCGTTGAAATCTGTTCAAATAGAAGCAATATTAATAAAAACGAATAAAAAATTTCGTCGTTTTATGCTGTTTTACCGTTAAACGCAGATTAAAGCTCAAAACGTGCTGTTTTGCTAAAATAAGCATTTTCAAGCATTTTAGATCGTTGAAATCGTTCAAATAGAAGCAATTAATAAAAACGAATAATAAATAATTCGTCGTTTTATGTTGTTTTACGCGTTAAAACGCAGATTAAAGCTCAAAACGTGCTGTTTTGCTAAAATAATCATTTTCAAGCATTTTAGATCGTTGAAATCGTTCAAAGACGCGATATTAAAAAACGAATAATAAAAAATTTCGTAGTTTTAGCTGTTTTCGTTAAACGCAGATTAAAGCTCAAACGTGCTGTTTTGCTAAATAAAGCATTTTAAGCATTTAGATCGTTGAAACTCGTTAAAAAGAAGCTATTAATAAAAACGAATAATAAAAATTCGTCGCTTTTATCTTTTTAAGCGTTAAAACGCGATTAAAGCTTTAAAACGTGATGTTTTGCTAAAATAATCATTTTCAAGCATTTTAGACGTGGAAATCGTTCAAATAGACGCAATATTAATAAAACAAATAATAAAATTTCGTGTTTTGCCTTTTTTACGCGTTAAAACGCAGATTAAAAGCTCAAAAAGTGCTGTTTTTGCTAAATAAGCATTTTAAGCATTTTAGACGTTTAAATCGTTCAAATAGAAGCAATATTAATAAAACGTAAAAAATCTCGTTTTTATGTGTTTTTGCGTTAAAAAAGCAGATTAAAAGCTTAAAAGTGTTTTACTAAATCATTTTCAAGCATTTAGTCGTTGGAAATCGTTCAAATAGACGCATATTAATAAAACGATAATAAAATTTCGTCGTTTTTATGTTTTTTAAGCGTTAAACGCAGATTAAAGCTCAAAATTGCTGTTTTGCTAAATAGATTTTCGCTTTTTGATCGTTGAAATCGTTAAATGAAAATAATAAAAAAAGAAAAATAAAAAATTTGTTTTATGGTTTACGCGTAAAAAAACGAAAGCTCAAAAAAGGCGTTTTGCTAAATAATCATTTTCGTTTTAGATCGTTGAAATTTTAAATGACCATTTAAAAAAAAACGAATAAAAAATTTTTCCCCTTTTAGCGTTTTTCGCTTAAAACGCGTTGCTAAAAAATTTTTAAAAAAAAAAATTTTAACATTTAGAAATTTAAAGTTTAAAAGAAAAATTTAAAAAAACGTTAAAATTTGTTTTAGTTGGGTTTCCAAAACAAATTAAACTAAAAGTGGTTTTTTAAAAAAGCATTTTTGCAAGATCGTTAAATCGTTTTAAAAAATTTTAAAAAAAAAAATAATAAAAAAGGGGGTTTTTACGCTTTAAAAGCAATTAAAGCTAAAACGTGCGGCTAAAAAACATTTTAAATTTTAGTCGTTAAACGTTCAAAAGCGCAAAAAAAAAAAACGTTAAAAAATTTGCTTTTAGGTTTTACGCGTTAAAAAAAAAAAATAAAAGCGTTTTTAAAATAAATTTTAAGCTTTTTGGTTAAATCGTTAAATAAAAAATTTAAAAAAATAATAAAAATTTTTTGTGTTTTACCGGGTTAAAAAGCAATTAAAAACCCCAAAATGTTTTGCAAAAAAAACTTTTAAGTTTTAGTTAACGTTAAAAAAAAATTTAAAAAAGTTTAAAAAAATTTTTTTTTGCTTTTACCCAAAATAATTGTCCTGCGTTTTTTTAAAAAAATTTTTTAAAATTTGTTTTGGGTTGTTTAAATAACGAAATTTAAAAAAGAATAAAAAATTTTTGTTTTTTTTCTGTTTTAGCGTTAAAAAAGCAGATTAAAAACCCCGGGTTTTGGGTAAAATAAATTTTTTAAGCATTTTGAAAATCAAAAAAAGGAATTTAAAAAAAAAAAAAAAATTTGTTTTTTTTTTCGGTTAAAACGCAGAAAAATTTAAACGTGTTTTTTTAAAATAACATTTTCGCATTTTTTTTGAAATCGTTCAAAAAAAATTAATAAAAAAAATAATAAAATTTTGGTTTTTTTTGTTTTGCGTTAAAACAGTTAAAAAAAACGGTGTTTTTAAAATAATAAATTTTTAAGATTTTCGTTGAAATTTTTAAATAGACGCAATATTAATAAAAAAGAATAATAAAATTTCGTCGTTTTTATGCTGTTTTACGCGTTAAAACCGCAGATTAAAGATCAAAACGTGCTGTTTGCTAAAATAAAGCATTTTTCAAGCATTTTAGATCGTTGAAATCGTTCAAATAGAAGCTTAATATTAATAAAAACGAATAATAAAAAATTCGTCGTTTTATGCTGTTTACGCGTTAAACGCAGATTAAAGCTCAAAACGTGCTGTTTTTGCTAAAATAATCATTTTCAAGCATTTTTAGATCGTTGAAATCGTTGAAATAGACGCAATATTAATAAAAACGAATAATAAAAATTTCGTCGTTTTTATGCTGTTTTACGCGTTAAAACGCAGATTAAAAACTCAAAACGTTCTGTTTTGCTAAAATATACATTTTCAAGCATTTTAGATCGTTGAAATCGTTCAAATAGAAGCAATATTAATAAAAACGAATAATAAAATTCGTCGCTTTTATGCTGTTTTACGCGGGTAAAAACGCAGATTAAAGCTCAAAACGTGCTGTTTTGCTAAAATAATCATTTTCAGCATTTTAGGTCGTTGAAATCGTTCAAATAGACGCAATATTAATAAAAACGAATAATAAAAATTTCGTCGTTTTTTATGCTGTTTTACGCGTTAAACGCAAGATTAAAACTCAAAACGTGCTGTTTTGCTAAAATAAGCATTTTCAAGCATTTTAGATCGTTGAAATCGTTCAAATAGAAGCAATATTAATAAAACGAATAATAAAAATTCGTCGTTTTTATGCTGTTTTTACGCGTTAAAACGCAGATTAAAGCTCAAAACGTGCTGTTTTTGCTAAAATAATAATCATTTTCAAGCATTTTAGATCGTTGAAATCGTTCAAATAGACGCAATATTAATAAAAACTGAATAATAAAAATTTTAAGTCGTTTTTTATGCTGTTTTACGCGTTAAAACACAGATTAAAACTCAAAACGTGCTGTTTGCTAAAATAAGCATTTTCAAGCATTTTAGATCGTTGAAATCGTTCAAATAGAAGCAATATTAATAAAAACGAATAATAAAAATTCGTCACGTTTTTTATGCTGTTTTACGCGTTAAAACGCAGTTAAAGCTCAAAACGTGCTGTTTGCTAAAATAATAATCATTTTCAAGCATTTTAGATCGTTGAAATCGTTGAAACAGACTTGTGTTAATAAAAACGAAGATAATAAAATTTCGTCGTTTTATGCTTTGTTTTTACGCGTTAAACAGTTAAAGCTCAAAACGTTCTGTTTGTAAAATATGTAAATTTTTCAAGCACATTTTAGATCGTTGAAATCGATTCAAGCCGAGAAGCAATATTAATAAAAACGAATAATAAAATTCGTCGCTTTTATGCTGTTTTACGCGTTAAAACGCGATTAAAGCTCAAAACGTGCTGTTTTTGCTAAAATAATCATTTTCAAGCATTTTAGATCGTTGAAATCGTTTCAAATAGACGCAATATTAATAAAAACGAATAATAAAAATTTCGTCGTTTTTATGCTGTTTTACGCGTTAAAACGCAGATTAAAGCTCAAAACGTGCTGTTTTGCTAAAATAAGCATTTTCAAGCATTTTAGATCGTTGAAATCGTTCAAATAGAAGCAATATTAAAAAAACGAATAATAAAAAATTCGTCGTTTTATGCTGTTTTACGCGATAAAACGCAGATTAAAGCTCAAAACGTGCTGTTTTGCTAAAATAATCATTTTCAAGCATTTCAGATCGTTGAAATCGTTCAAATAGACGCAATATTAATAAAACCGAATAATAAAATTTCGTCGTTTTATGCGTTTACGCGTTAAAACGCAGATTAGCTCAAAACGTGCTGTTTTGCTAAGATGCATTTTCAAGCATTTTAGATCGTTGAAATCGTTCAAATAAGAATAATAAAACGAATAATAAAAATTCGTCGTTTTATTGTTTACGCGTTAAAACGCAGATTAAAGCTCAAAACGTCTGTTTTTAAAAATCTTTTCAAGCATTTTAGATCGTTGAAATCTTCAAATAGACGCAATATTAATAAAAACGATAATAAAAATTTCGTCGTTTTATGCTGTTTTACGCGTTAAACGCAGATTAAAAATCGAAACGAGCTGTTTTGCTAAAATAAGCATTTTCAGCATTTTAGATCGTTGAAATCGTTCAAATAAAACTATTAATAAAAACGAATAATAAAATTTCGTCGTTTTATGCTGTTTTACGCGTTAAACGCAGTTAAAGCTCAAAACGTGCTGTTTTGCTAAAATAATCATTTTCAAGCATTTTAGATCGTTGAATTGCTGCGTATTAATGAACGTTAAATTCGTCGTTTTGTGTTTACTTAAAAAGATTTAAACCAAAAAATTTTTTCTTAAAAAAGCATTTTAAGCTTTTTTTTCGTTTTGTTCAAAAAAAAAATTTAAAAAAAATTTAAAAAAAGTCTTTTTTTTTCTTTTTTTTAAAAAAGAATTAAAAATCCTGCTGTTTTGCTAAAAAATATTTTTAAAAAAATTTTTTGATTTTAAAATTTTAAAAAAAATTAAAAAAAGAAAAAAAATTTTCCCTTTTATTTTTTTGGTTAAAAACGTTAAAAATAAAAAGGTTTTGCTAAAAAAGCTTTTAACATTTTTTTTTAACTTAAAAAGGAATTTTAAAAGAAAAAAAAAAAGCGTTTTTTTTTTTTCCCTAAAAACGTTGCTAAAAGCTTTTTCAAAATTATTTTAACTTTTTTAAAGGAAAATTTAAAAACGAATATTTAAAAAAACGAATTAAAATTTCCGTTTTTTGCGTTTACCTTAAAACGCGTTGCTAAAAGGGGTTTTTCAAAATTTTTAAATTTATTTTTGGAAAATTTAAAAAAAATAAAAAAACGTTAAAATTTCGCGTTTTATCGTTTTGCTTAAAACGCGTTAAAACTAAAAACCTTTTTCTTTTAAAAAACTTTTAAGCATTTTATTTTAAACGAAAAAAACTTTAAAAAAAAAAAAAATTTGGATGCTGTTTTGCTTAAAACCCTTAAAACTAAAAAGTGGTTTTTCAAAAAATATTTTAACATTTTTAATTTTTCTTTAGGCTTTTAAAAAAAAAATAAAAAAAAACGTGTTTTTTTGCTTTTTACCTTAAAAACAAATTTAAAACGTTGTTTTTAAAAAAACATTTTAAAAACATTTTAATTTTTCTTAAAAAAAATTTTTTTAAAAAAAAAAAAAAAATTTTTTTTTTTTTTTAAAAGCAAAAAAAGTTCAAAAATTTTTTAAAATAATATTTTTCCTTTTAAACGTTAAACGTTAAAAACGCAAATTAAAAAAACGTAAAAAAATTTTGCTTTTTAGCTTTTTTAAACTTAAAACCAAATTAAACTCAAAAGGCTTTTTTAAAAAATAATTTTAAATTTTTTAAACTTAAACCCCTTAAAAACGCAAATTAAAAAAACGTTAAAAAATTTTTTTAGCTTTTTTGCGTTAAACGCAATTTAAAAACCCAAAATTTTTTCAAAATAAAAATTTTTGCTTTTTTTTTTCGTTAAAGGGTTAAAAGCAATTTAATAAAATTTTAAAAAAAAAAACTTTTTAAACTTTATTTATTAAAAAAAAAAAAAACGTTTTTAAAAAAAAATTTTAAGCTTTTTGGAAAAGGAAAAAAAACGCTTTTAAAAAAATAATAAAAAATTTTCCTTTTTGTGTTTTACCTTAAACGGATTTTTAAAACCGTTTTTTAAAAAAACTTTTAACTTTTAATCGTTAAAAAAAAGGAAAAAAAAAAAAAATAAAAATTCCTTTTTAGTGTTTTTTTCCCTTAAAAGCAATTAAAATAAAACGGTTTTTAAAATTCTTTTTAAGCTTTTAGCGTTAAACGTTAAATAAACCCTTTTAAAAAAAAATTAAAAAATTTTTTTTTGGTTTTTGTTAAAACGCAATTTAAAAAAAAATTTTTTTGTTTAAGCTTTTAAGCTTTTAACGTTAAAGTTTAAAAAACTTTTAAAAAGAAAAATTAAAATTTTTTTTGTTTTCCCCAAACTTTTTTAAAAAAACCCTTTTTTAAAAAAACTTTTAAGCTTTTAGCGTTAAAAGCAAATAACCAAATTTTAAAAAAATTAAAAATTTGGTTTTTAGTGTTTTTCGTTTTAAAAGCAAAAAGACAACGTCTTTTCGCTTAAAAAATTTTCGCTTTTTTAAGTTAAACGTTTGAAGCATTTTTAAAAAAAAATAAAAAATTTGTTTTTTTTTTTGTTTTACGCGTTGAGATTAAAGCTCAAAAGTGCTGTTTTTCTAAAAAAATCATTTTCAAGCATTTTTGATCGTTGAAATGTTCAAAAGACGCAATATTAATAAAAAAAGAATAATAAAAAATTCGCGTTTTTAGTGTTTTACGCGTTAAAACGCGATTAAAGCTCAAAACGTGCTGTTTTGCTAAAATAAGCATTTTCAACATTTTAGATCGTTGAAATCGTTCAAATAGAAGAATATTAATAAAAAAAGAATAATAAAAAATTTGTCGTTTTATGTGTTTACGCGTTAAAACGCAGAAAAAGCTCAAAACGGGTGTTTTTTCTAAAAAAAGCATTTTCAAGCATTTTAGACGTTGAAATCGTTCAAATAGAAGAATATTAAAAAAACGAATAATAAAAAAATTGTCGTTTTTGTGTTTTACGCGATAAAACGAGAAAAGCTCAAAAAGGGGTTTTTCTAAAATAATCATTTTTAAGCATTTTTAGATCGTTAAAACGTTCTGACGCAAAAAATAAAACGAATAATAAAAATTTTGCGTTTTATGTGTTTTACGCGTTAAAAAGCAGATTAAAGCTCAAAACGGGTGTTTTGCTAAGATAAGCATTTTCACTTTTAGATCGTTGAAATCGTTCAAAAAACAATATTAAAAAAAAACGAATAATAAAAATTCGTCGTTTTTTTTCTTTTTACGCTTTAAAAAGCAGATTAAAAACTCAAACCTTTTTTAAAAATAAGTATTTTCAAGCATTTTAAATCGTTGAAATCGTTCAAAAAGAAGCAATATTAATAAAAAAAAGAATAATAAAAATTGTCGTTTTATGCTGTTTTACCCCTTAAAACGCAGATTAAACTCAAACGTGCTGTTTTGTAAAATAATCATTTTTGCATTTTAGATCGTTGAAATCTTCAAAAGACGCAATATTAATAAAAAAAAGAATAATTTTCGTCGTTTTATGCTGTTTTACCCTTAAAACGCAGATTAAAGCTCAAAACGCGCTGTTTTCTAAAATTGGCATTTTCAAGCATTTTAGATCGTTTAAATCGTTCAAATAGAAGCAAATTAATAAAAAAAAGAATAATAAAAAAAATTTGTCGTTTTTTTTGCTGTTTTTCCCTTAAAACGCAGATTAAAGCTCAAAAAGTGCTGTTTTTAAAAAAAATATTTTTTAAACATTGTAGATCGTTGAAATCGTTCAAATAGACGCAATTAATAAAAACGAATAATAAAAAAATTTTGTCGTTTTATGCTGTTTTTCGCGTTAAAACGCAGATTAAACCAAAACGGGTGTTTTGCTTTAAAAAACTTTTTGATCGTGAAATCGTTCAAATAGAAGAATATTAATAAAAACGAATTAAAAAATTGTCGTTTTTTTGCTGTTTTACCCTTAAAAAGCAGATTAAAATAAAAAGTGCTGTTTTTCTAAAATAAGATTTTCAAGCATTTTAGATCGTGAAATCGTTCAAATAAAACAATATTAATAAAAAAAGAATAATAAAAATTCGTCGTTTTTTTTGTTTTACGCGTTAAAAAGCAGATTAAAGCCCAAAAAAGTGCTGTTTTTTAAAATAACATTTTTTGCATTTTAGATCGGGGAACGTTCAAATAGTTTAATAAAAACGAATAATAAAAATTTCGTCGTTTTTATGCTGTTTTACGCGTTAAAACGCAGATTAAAACTCAAAACGTGCTGTTTTGCAAGATAAGCATTTTCAAGCATTTTAGATCGTTGAAATCGTTCAAATAGAAGAATATTAATAAAACGAATAATAAAAATTCGTCGTTTTATGCTTTTTTTACGCTTAAAACGCAGATTAAAGCTCAAAACGTGCTGTTTTGCTAAAATAAGTATTTTCAAGCATTTTAGATCGTTGAAATCGTTCAAATAGAAGCAATATTAATAAAAACGAATAATAAAAATTCGTCGTTTTTATGCTGTTTTACGCGTTAAAACGCAGATTAAAGCTCAAAACGGGTGTTTTGCAAAATAAGCATTTTCAACATTTTAGATCGTTGAAATCGTTAAAAAAGAAGCAATTTAATAAAAAAAGAATAATAAAAAAATTTGTCGTTTTTTTGTGTTTTTTCGCGTTAAAAAAGCAATTAAAATAAAAATCTGATTTGTAAAATAATATTTTTTAAGCATTTTAGATCGTTGAAATCGTTCAAATAGACCAATATTAATAAAAAGAAAAAAAAATTTTTGTCGTTTTTTTTGCGCGCGTTAAAAAAGCAGATTAAAAACTCAAACGTGCTGTTTTGCTAAAAAAGATTTTCAAAACATTTTAGATCTCTGGGAAAACGCAAGCGAACAATATTTAAAAACGAATAATAAAAAATTTGGGAGCGTTATACGCGTTGAAACGAGATTAAACCAAAAAGGCTGTTTTGCTAAAATAATCTTTTTTTAAGCATTTTAGATCGTTGAAATCGTTCAAAAAGACGCAAAATTTAAAAAAAGAATAATAAAAAATTTTGTCGTTTTTTTTGTGTTTTACGCGAAAAAGCAGATTAAAACCAAAAAGTCGGCAAAAAACTTTTCAACATTTTAAACGTTGAAATCGTTCGAAGTATTTAAAAAAAAGATAATAAAAAATTTTTGTCGTTTTTTTGCGTTTTTCCCGTTAAACGCAGTTAAAAAATCAAAACGTGCTGTTTTGCTAAAATAAAGATTTTTAAATTTTTGATCGTTGAAATCGTTAAATAGGGAACAATATTAATAAAAAAGAATAATAAAATTTTGTTTTTTATGCTGTTTACGCGTTAAAAAGCAGATTAAAGCTTAAAAAAGTGCGTTTTGCAAAAAAAGCATTTTCGCATTTTAGATCGTTGAAACGTTCAAATAGAAGCAATATTAATAAAAAAGAATAATAAAAAAAGTCGTTTTTTCTTTTTTTACGCGTTAAAAAGAGATTAAACTCAAAAAGTGCTGTTTTGCTAAATAATCATTTTAAGCATTTTGATCGTTGAAATCGCAAATAGACGCAAAATTAATAAAAAATAATAATAAAAAATTTGTCGTTTTTTTCTTTTTTTGCTTTTAAAAAAGTTAAAACTCAAAAAAGGCTGTTTTGCTAAAATAAGCATTTTTATGCATTTTGATCGTTGAAATCGTTCAAATAGAAGCAATGTTTAAAAAAAAGCGAAAAATAAAAATTCGTCGTTTTTATGCTGTTTTGCTTAAAACGCAGATTAAAAAAAAACGGCTTTTTTGCTAAAATAACATTTTCAAGCATTTTAGATCGTTGAAACGTTCAAATAGAACAATATTAATAAAAACGAATAATAAAAAATTTCGTCGTTTTATGCTGTTTTATGCGTTAAAACGCAAATTAAACTCAAAACGTGCTGTTTTGCTAAAATAACATTTTCAAGCATTTTAGATCGTTGAAATCGTTCAAATAGAAGCAATATTTAAAAAAAACGAATAAAAAAAATTTCGTCGTTTTTTTGCTGTTTTACGCGTTAAAACTGCCCAGATTAAAACTCAAAACATTCCTTTTTTGTTTAAAAAAAGCATTTTCCGGGATTTTTAGATCGTTGGGGAAAACGTTCAAATAGAAGCAATATTTAAAAAAAGGAAAAAAAAAATTTGTTGTTTTTTTGCTGTTTTTTCGCGTTAAAACGCAAATTAAAACTCAAAAACGTGCTGTTTTGCTAAAATAATCATTTTCAAAACATTTTTAAAATCGTTGGGAAAACGTTAAATAGACGCAATATTTAAAAAAAGAATAATAAAAAAAACGTCGTTTTTTTTGCTGTTTTACCCCGTTAAAACAGATTAAAAATAAAACGTGCTGTTTTTGCTAAAATAAACATTTTTAAGCATTTTAGATCGTTGAAATCCCTTCCCAAAAAGAAACCCAAAATTAATAAAAACGAATAATAAAAAATTTTGTCGTTTTTTTGCTGTTTTCGCGTTAAAACGCAGATTAAAACTCAAAACTTTCTGTTTTGCTAAAAAAAATCATTTTCAAGCATTTTAGGTCCCTTGAAATCGTTCAAATAGACGCAATTTAATAAAAAAAGAATAATAAAAAATTTTGTCGTTTTTTTGCTTTTTTGCGTTAAAAAAGCAGATTAAAACTCAAAAAGGGTGTTTTTTCTAAAAAAAGCATTTTCAAGCATTTTAATCGTTTAAATCGTTTAAAAAAACCCAAAATTAATAAAAAAAGAATAATAAAAAATTTGTCGTTTTATGCTGTTTTACCCCGTTAAACGCAGATTAAAACTCAAAACGTGCTGTTTTGCTAAAATAATTTTTCGGGATTTTTTGATCGTTGAAATCGTTTTAAATAGAAGCAAATTTAAAAAAAACGGGAAAAATAAAAAAATTTTGCGTTTTTATCTGTTTTTCGCGTTAAAAAGCAGATTGGGTAAAAATGCTGTTTTGCTAAAATAAAATTTTCAAGCATTTTTTGATCGTTGAAATCGTTCAAATAAAACGCAATATTAATAAAAAAATTTAAAAAAAATTTTGTCGTTTTTATGCTGTTTTTTCGGGTTTAAAAACCCGATTAAAACTCAAAACGTGCTGTTTTGCAAAATAACATTTTCGGGATTTTAATCGTTGAAATCGTTCAAATAGAAGCAATAATTTAAAAAAAACGAATAAAAAAAATTTTGTCGTTTTTTTGCTGTTTTACGCGTTAAAACCCCAGATTAAAAGGGTCAAAACGTGCTGTTTTTCTAAAATAAACATTTTCAAACATTTTTAAAAATCGTTGAAATCGTTCAAAATAGAAGCAATATTTAAAAAAAACGAAAAAAATAAAAATTCGTCGTTTTTTAAGTTTTTACGCGAAAAGCAGATTAAAAATCAAAACGTGCTGTTTTTTCTAAAAAAAACATTTTCAAGCATTTTTGATCGTTGAAATCGTTCCCAAAAAAACGAATTTAATTAAAAAAGAATAATAAAAATTTGGGCGTTTTTTTGCTGTTTTACGCGTTAAAACGAGATTGGGTAAAACGGCTGTTTTGCCCTAATTTTTCAAAAACATTTTTTGATCGTTGGGAAAACGTTTAAAAAAGAAAAGTATTTAAAAAAAAACAATAATAAAAAATTTTGTCGTTTTTTTGCTGTTTTAAAGCGTTAAAACGCAGATTAAAACTCAAAAAATGCTGTTTTTTCTAAAATAATCATTTTCAAGCATTTTAGATCGTTGAAATCGTTCAAATAGACGCAAATTTAAAAAAAACGAATAAAAAAAAATTTCGTCGTTTTTTCTTTTTTTACGCCCTTAAAACGCAGATTTAAAAATCAAAACGTGCTGTTTTGCTAAAATAAGCATTTTTAAACATTTTTTGATCCCCTTGAAATCGTTCCCAAAAAGAAGCAATATTAATAAAAAAGGGAAAAAAAAATTTTTCCCCTTTTATGCTTTTTTTACGCGTTAAAAGGGAGATTAAAAAACAAAACGTGCTGTTTTTCTAAAATAATTATTTTCAAGCATTTTTGATCGTTGAAATCGTTCAAATAAACAATATTAATAAAAACGGGGTAATAAAAATTCGTCGTTTTTTTGCTGTTTTTCGCGTTAAAAAAAGCAGATTAAAACTCAAAACGTGGGTGTTTTTGCTTTTAAAAAAATCATTTTCAAGCCTTTAATCCCTTGGGGAAAACGTTCAAAAAAGACGCAATATTTAAAAACGAATAATAAAAATTTCGTCACGTTTTTTTTCTTTTTTCGCGTTAAAAACGCAGATTAAAACTTTTAAAACGTGCTGTTTTTAAAATAAGCATTTTCAAGCATTTTTTGATCCCTTGAAACGTTTCCCAAAAAGAAGCAATATTAATAAAAACGAAAAATAAAAATTCGCGTTTTTATGCTGTTTTGGGTTTAAAAAACAGATTAAAACTCAAAAACGTGCTTTTTTTGCTAAAATAATTTATTTCAAGCATTTTTTGATCGTTGAAATCCCCTTCCCAAAAAGACGCAATATTAATAAAAAAAGAATAATAAAAATTTTTGTCGTTTTTATGCTGTTTTACGCGTTAAAACGCAGATTAAAACTCAAAAAAGTGCTGTTTTGCTAAAATAAGCATTTTCAAGCATTTTTGATCGTTGAAATCCCTTCAAATGGCTATTTAAAAAAGAATAATAAAAATTGCGTTTTTTTATCTTTTTTACGCGGTAAAACCCCCGATTCAAAAATCAAAACGTGCTGTTTTTCTTTTAAAAAAATCATTTTTCAAGCATTTTAGATCCCCTTGAAATCGTTCAAATAGACGCAATATTAATAAAAAAGAATAAATAAAAATTTGGTCGTTTTTTTTGCTGTTTTACGCGTTAAAACGCAGATTAAAAAATCAAAACCCCTGTTTTTTCAAAATAAGCATTTTCCCAAACATTTTAGATCGTTGAAATCGTTCAAAAGAAACAATATTAATAAAAACGGGTTAAAAAAAAAATTTGTCGTTTTTATGCTGTTTTACGCGTTAAAACCAAAATTAAAAAAACTCAAAACGTGCTGTTTTGCTAAAATAATTTATTTTCAAAAACATTTTTTGATCGGGGAAATCGTTCAAATAGACGCAATATTAATAAAAAAGATTAATAAAAAATTTTGTCGTTTTTTTTGCTGTTTTCGCGTTAAAAAGGTTAAAACTCAAAACGTGCTGTTTTTTCAAAATAAGCATTTTCAAGCATTTTTTTGATCGTTGAAATCGTTCAAATAGGCAATATTAATTAAAAAACGAAAAATAAAAAATTTTCGTTTTATGCTGTTTTTCGCGTTAAAACACAGATTAAAGCTCAAAACCCCTGTTTTGCTCAAAATTGGCATTTTCAAGCATTTTAGATCGTTGAAACGTTCAAATGAAGCAAATTTAAAACAAAGCGAATAATAAAAATTCGTCGTTTTTTTGCTGTTTACGCGTTAAAAAGCAGATTAAAACCAAAAAAGGGCCTTTTTGCTAAAATAATCATTTCGCATTTTAGATCGTTAAATTGTTCAAATAAACGAATATTAATAAAAAAGAATTAAAAAAATTTTGTCGTTTTATGGTTTTTTTTGCGTTAAAACGCAGATTAAACTCAAAACGTGCTGTTTTGAAAATAAGCATTTTCAAGCATTTTAGATCGTTGAAATCGTTCAAATAGAAGCAATATTTAAAAACGAAAAATAAAAAATTCGTCGTTTTTATGCTGTTTTATGCGTTAAACGGTTAAACTCAAAAATGCTGTTTTGCTAAAATAAGATTTTCAAGCATTTTAGTCTTAAATCGTTTAAAAAGACGCAATATTAATAAAAACGAAAAATAAAAAAAATTTTGTCGTTTTTATGCTGTTTTTTGGTTAAAAAGCAGATTAAAGCTCAAAAACGTGCTGTTTTGCCCAAAAAAAGCATTTTCAAGCATTTTGGTTTTGAAATTTCAAATGAACAATGTTAATAAAGCGAATAATAAAAATTGTCGTTTTATGTGTTTTGCGTTTAAAAAGCAGATTAAAGCTCAAAAAGTGCTGTTTTGCTAAAATAATCATTTTCGCATTTTGATCGTTGAAATCGTTCAAATGCCAATATTAATAAAAAACTAATTAAAAAAATTTCGTCGTTTTTTTGCTGTTTTACGCGTTACACGCGTTAAAGCTCAAAAGTCTGTTTTGCTAAAATAAGCTTTTCCCAACATTTTGTCGTTTAAACGTTCAAAAGACGCAATATTAATAAAAACGAATAATAAAAATTTTGGGCGTTTTATGCTGTTTTGCGTTAAAACGCAGATTAAAAATCAAAACGCGCTTTTTTTTCTAAAATAAGCATTTTCGCATTTTAGATCGTTGAAATGCCCCAAAAAGAAGCAATATTTAAAAAAAAACGAATAAAAAAATTCGTGTTTTTGTGTTTTCGCGTTAAAACGCAGATTAAAAAAACGTCTTTTTCAAAATTCATTTTTAAGCATTTTGGAGTTGAAATCGTTCAAAAGGAAAATTAATAAAACGATTAATAAAAAATTTCGTGTTTTTATTTTTTCCCCGTTAAAAAAAAATTAAAACTCAAAACGTGCTGTTTGCTTAAATTTAAAATTTTTAAGCATTTTAGATCGTTGAAATCGTTAAAAAGAAGCAAATTTAAAAAAAACGAATAATAAAAAAATTGTCGTTTTATGTGTTTTACGTTAAAACAAGATTAAAAACTCAAAAAGTGTGTTTTGCTAAAATAAGCATTTTCAAGCATTTTTATATCGTTGAAAACGTTCAAATAGAAGCAATATTAATAAAAAAAAAAAAAAAATTCGTTGTTTTATGCTGTTTTTCGCGTTAAAAGCAGTTAAAAACTCAAAAAGTGCGTTTTTCAAAATAATATTTTTAAGCTTTTAAACGTTTAAATCGTTCAAATAGACGCAATATTAATAAAAACGAATAATAAAAAATTTCCCTGGTTTTATGCTGTTTTACCGGGTTAAAAACCCGATTAAAAACTCAAAACGTGCTGTTTTGCTAAAATTGGGATTTTCAACATTTTAGATCGTTGAAATCGTTCAAATAGAAGCAATATTAAAAAACGAATAATAAAATTTCGTTTTTATGCTGTTTTATGCGTTAAAAAGCAGATTGCTCAAAACGTGTTTTTGCTAAAATAAGCATTTTCAAGCTTTGATTTTGAAATCGTTCAAATAGAAGCAATGAATAAAAAGCAATAATAAAAATTCTCGTTTTTTTGCGTTTTACGCGTTAAAACGCAGATTAAAAACTCAAACGTGCGTTTTGCTAAAATAATCATTTTCGCATTTTTGATCGTTGAAATGTTTTAAATAGACCAAATTTTAAAAAAAAACTAAAAATAAAAAATTTTGTCGTTTTTATGTGTTTTACGCGTTACCGCAGAAAACTTTAAAAAGTGCTGTTTTGCTAAAATAAACAAGCATTTTAGATCGTTGAAATCGTTAAATAGACGAAATTTAAAAAAACGAATAATAAAAACGTCGTTTTTTCTGTTTTTCGCGTTAAAACGCAGATTAAAGCTCAAAAAAGCGCTGTTTTGCTAAAAAAAGCATTTTCAACATTTTAGATCGTTGAAATGTTCAAATAGAAAATATAAATAAAAACGAAAAATAAAAAATCGTCGTTTTTTTTGCGTTTTACGCTTAAACGCAGATTAAAGCTCAAAACGTGCTGTTTTGCTAAATAACCTTTCGCATTTGACGTTTAAATCGTTCAAAAAGACGCAATAAAAAAAACGAATAATAAAAAAATTTGTCGTTTTATGCTGTTTTACGCGTTAAAACGCAAAATTAAAAAACTCAAAACGGGTGTTTTGCTTTAAAAAAAGATTTTTAAGCATTTTAGATCGTTTAAATCGTTCAAATAGAAGCCAAATTTAAAAAAAACGAATAAAAAATTCGGGCGTTTTTATACGTTTTTTACGCGTTAAAACGCAGATTAAAAGCTCAAAACGTCGTTTTTAAAATAATCATTTTCAGCATTTTAAAAAAAAAACCCCAAAAAAAAAAAAAAAAATTTTTGCGAGTTTTTTGCTTAAAAAATTTTTAAATAAAACGTCGTTTTAAAAAAATTTATTTTTTGCATTTTTAAAAGAAATTTTAAAAAACGCTTTTTTTAAAAAAGTAAAAAAATTTAGCTTTTAGTTTTTTGCTTAAAAGCAATTAAAACTAAAAAATGGTTTTTCAAAAAAATTTTTTAATTTTGATTAAATTTTTTTAGGTTTTTTTTAAAAAAAAATAAAAAGTCTTTTTCTGTTTTGCGTTTAAAAAAAATTTTTTAAATTTTAAAAAATTGTTTTTTTAAAAAAACATTTTCAAGCATTTAGATCGTTGAAATCGTTCAAAAGACGCAATATTAATAAAAAAGAATAATAAAAATTCGTCGTTTTAGCTGTTTTTGCGTTAAAACGCAGATTAAAAGCTCAAAACGCGCTGTTTTGCTAAAATGCATTTTCAAGCATTTTAGATCGTTGAAATCGTTCAAATAGAAGCAATATTAATAAAAAGCGAATAATAAAAAATCTGTCGTTTTATGCTGTTTTACGCGTTAAAACGCAGATTAAAGCTCAAACGTGCTGTTTTGCTAAAATAATCATTTTCAAGCATTTTAGATCGTTGAAATCGTTCAAATAGACGCAATATTAATAAAAACGAATAATAAAATTTGTCGTTTTATGTTGTTTACGCGTTAAACGCAGATTAAAGCTCAAACGTGCTGTTTTGCTAAAATAAGATTTTCAAGCATTTAGACGTTGAAATCGTTCAAATAGAAGCAATATTAAAAAAACGAATAATTCGTCGTTTTATGCTGTTTTAGCGTTAAAACGCAGATTAAAGCTCAAACGGCTGTTTTGCTAAAATACATTTTCAAGCATTTTAGATCGTTGAATCGTTCAAATAGACGCAATATTAATAAAACGAATAATAAAATTTCGTCGTTTTATGTTGTTTTAGCGTTAAACGCAGATTAAAGCTCAAACGTGCTGTTTTGCTAAAATAAGCATTTTCAAGCATTTTAGATGTTGAAATCGTTCAAATAGAAGCAATTTAATAAAACAAGCATTTAAAATTAGATCGTTTTGAAAGTTCGCTAAAACACAGAATTAAAAGCTCGAAAATAAATTCTCGTAAATTAGCATTTTACGCAAATTAGATCTGAAAGCTCAAAAGAAGCTATAATAAAACGTAAATTAATCGTGTTTTATCGTTAACGTAAAACGCAGATAAGAGAATCAAAAAAGCGTTTTGCTAAAGTTTTCGAAGCAATTTAGATCGCGAATCTCGTTTTGCAATAAATCAAAATTTTTCAAAACGAAAATAAATTTCGTCTTTTAAACTGTTTTACGTAAAAACGCAGATTAAAACTCTACGTGCTGTTTTGGTTAAAAAGCATTTAACACTTAAAACGTTTAAATCGTTCAAATAGAAGCAAAATTTTTCAAACAATAAAAAAAAATTCGTCGTTTATGTGAATTTACCTTTAAAAAGCAATTAAAAAAGCTCAAACGTGCTGTTTTGCTTAACTTAAACCAGATTAAAGATCAAATTTAAATCGTTCAAATAGTAAAAACGAATAAAAAATTCGTCGTTTTTATGTTGCTTTACGCGTTAAACGCAGATTAAAGCTCAAACGTGCTGTTTTGCTAAAAATAATCATTTTCAAGCATTTCAGATCGTTGAAATCGTTCAAATAGACGCAATATTAATAAAAAAAAACGAATAATAGTGTACCCCTGTCGTTTTATAAGCGTTTTACGCGTTAAAACGCAGATTGTGCTCAAACGCGCTGTTTTGCTAAAATAAGCATTTTCAAGCATTTCCAGATCGTTAAAATCGTTCAAATAGAAGCATTATAAATAAAAAACGAATAATAAAAATACGTCGCTTTTATGGTGTTTTACGCGCCAAACGCAGATTAAAGCTCAAACGTGCTGTTTTGCTGCTAAAATAAGCATTTTCAAGCATTTTAGATCGTTGAAATCGTTCAAATAGAAGCAATATTAATAAAAACGAATAATAAAAATTCGTCGTTTTTATGCTGTTTTTACGCAAGTTAAAACACAGATTAAAAGCTCAAACGTGCTGTTTTGCTAAAAATAAGCATTTTCAAGCATTTTATATCGCTGAAATCGTTCAAATAGAAGCAATATTAATAAAAAAACGAATAATAAAAGTCGTTGTTTTTATAAGCGTTTTACGCGCTAAACGCAGATTGTAGAGCCCAAAACGTGCTGTTTTGCTAAAATAATTACCAAGCATTTTAGACGTTAAATCGTTCAAATAGACGCAATATTAATAAAATAATAAAAATTTCGTCGTTTTATGCTGTTTTACGCGTTAAAACGCAGATTAAAGCTCAAACGTGCTGTTTTGCTAAAATAAGCATTTTCAAGCATTTTAGATCGTTAAAATCGTTCAAATAGAAGCAATATTAACAAAACGAATAATGTAAATTCGTCGTTTTATGCTGTTTTACGCGTTAAAACGCAGATTAAAGCTCAAAATCGTGCTGTTTTGCTAAAATAATCATTTTAAGCATTTTAGATCGTTGAAATCGTTCAAATAGACGCAATATTAATAAAAACGAATAATAAAATTTGCTGTTTTATGCTGTTTTACGCGTTAAAACGCAGATTAAACAAACGTGCTGTTTGCTAAAATAAGCATTTTCAAGCATTTTAGATCGTTGAAATCGTTCAAATAGAAGCTACATAATAAAAACGAATAATAAAAATTCGTCGTTTTAAAGCGTTTTGCGCGTTAAAAACGCAGATTAAAAGCTCAAAACGTGCTGTTTTGCTAAAATAATCATTTTCAAGCATTTAGGTCGTTGGAAATCGTTCAAATAGACGCGCACATTAATAAAAAACGAATAATAAAAATTTCGTCGTTTTATGCTGTTTTACGCGTTAAACGCAGATTAAAGCTCAAAACGCGGTGTTTTGCTAAAATAAGCATTTTCAAAGCACTTTAGATCGCTTTCGAAATCGTTCAAATAGAAGCAATATTAATAAAAAAACGAATAATAAAAAATTCGTCGTTTTATGTTGTTTACGCGTTAAAACGCAGATTAAAGCTCAAACGCTGTTTTGCTAAAATAATCATTTTCAAGCATTTTAGATCGTTGAAATCGTTCAAATAGACGCAATATTAATAAAAACGAATAATAAAAAATTTCAATGTTTTATGTTGTTTTACGTTAAAACGCAGATTAAAAGCTCAGAACGTGCTGTTTTGCTAAAATAATTATTTTCAAGCATTTTAGATCGCTGGTAAACTGTTCAAATAGACGCAATATTAATAAAAACGAATAATAAAAAATTGTCGTTTTATGCTGTTTTACGCGTTAAAACACAGATTAAAGCTCAAACGTGCTGTTTGCTAATATAATCATTTTCAAGCATTTTAGATCGTTGGAAATCGTTCAAATAGACGCACATTAATAAAAAAACGAATAATAAAAATTCTGTCGTTTTATGCTGTTTTACGCGTTAAAACGCAGATTAAAAGCTCAAAACGTGCTGTTTTGCTAAAATAAGCATTTTCAAGCATTTTAGATCGTTGAAATCGTTCAAATAGAAGCAATATTAATAAAACGAATAATAAAAATTGTCGTTTTGCTGTTTTACGCGTTAAAACGCAGATTCAAGCTCTCAAAAACGTGCTGTTTTGCTAAAATAATCATTTTCAAGCATTTTATATCGTTGAAATCGTTCAAATAGACGCAATATTAATAAAAACGAATAATAAAATTTGGTCGTTTTATGCTGTTTTTTACGCGTTAAAACGCAGATTAAAGCTCAAACGTGCTGTTTTGCTAAAATAATCATTTTCAAGCATTTTAGATCGTTGAAATCGTTCAAATAGACGCACATTAATAAAACGAATAATAAAAATTTCAATGTTTTATGTTGTTTTACGTTAAAACGCAGATTAAAGCCTCAAACGCGCTGTTTGCTAAAATAAGCACTTTTCAAGCATTTTAGATCGCTGGAAATCGTCTCAAATAGAAGTAATATTAATAAAAACGAATAATAAAAATTCGTCGTTTTTATGCTGTTTTACGCGTTAAATACAGGATTGTGCCTCAAAACGCTGTTTTGTTAAAATAAGTATTTTCAAGCATTTTATATCGTTGAAACGTTCAAATAGAAGCACATTCATAAAAACGAATACCAAAAAATTCGTTGTTTTATGCTGTTTACGCGTTAAAACGCAGATTAAAGCTCAAAACGTGCTTATTTTGCTAAAATAATCATTTTCAAGCATTTTAGATCATTGAAATCGTTCAAATAGACGCACATTAATAAAACGAATAATAAAAATCTCTGTCGTTTTATGTTGTTTTACGTTAAAACGCAGATTAAAGCTCAAACGTGCTGTTTTGCAAAATTGGCATTTTCTACATTTTAGATCGTTGAAATCGTTCAAATAGAAGCAATATTAATAAAAAACGAATAATAAAAAATCTGCTGTTTTTATGCTGTTTTACGCGTTAAAACGCAGATTAAAAACTCAAAACGCTGTTTTGCTAAAATAATCATTTTCAAGACGTAGATCGTTGAAATCGTTCAAATAGAAGCAATATTAATAAAAACGAATAATAAAAAAATTCGTCGTTTTTATAAGCTGTTTTACGCGTTAAAAACGCAGATTAAAAGCTCAAAACGTGCTGTTTGCTAAAATAATCATTTTCGGGCCATTTTAGATCGTTGGAAATCGTTCAAATAGACGCAATATTAATAAAACGAATAACAAAAATTTCGTCGTTTTATGCTGTTTACGTTAAAACGCAGATTAAAGCTCAAAACGTGCTGTTTTGCTAAAATAAGCATTTTCAAGCATTTTAGATCGCTGAAATCGTTCAAATAGAAGCAATATTAATAAAAACGAATAATAAAAATTTCGTCGTTTTTATGCTGTTTTACGCGTTAAAACGCAGATTAAAGCTCAAAACGTGCTGTTTTGCTAAAATAAGCATTTTCAAGCATTTTAGATCGTTGGAAATCGTTCAAATAAAGCAATATTAATAAAAACGAATAATAAAAATTCGTCGTTTTATGCTGTTTACGCGTTAAAACACAGATTAAAGCTCAAAACGTGCTGTTTTGCTAAAATAAAGCATTTTCAAGCTTTTATATCGTTGAAATCGTTCAAATAGAAGCAATATTGTAAAACGAATAATAAAAAGTCGTTGTTTTTATGCTGTTTTACGCGTTAAAACGCAGATTAGAGCTCAAAACGTGCTGTTTTACAAAATAATCATTTTCAAGCATTTTAGATCGTTGAAATCGTTCAAATAAACGCAATATTAATAAAACGAATAATAAAATTTCGTCGTTTTTATGCTGTTTTACGCGTTAAAACGCAGATTAAAGCTCAAAACGTGCTGTTTTTGCTAAAATAAGCATTTTCAAGCATTTTAGATCGTTGAAATCGTTCAAATAGAAGCAATATTAATAAAAACGATAAAAAAAAAATTCGTCGTTTTTATGCTGTTTTACGCGTTAAAACGCAGATTAAAGCTCAAAACGTGCTGTTTTGCTAAAATAATCATTTTCAAGCATTTCAGATCGTTGAAATCGTTCAAATAGACGCAATATTAATAAAAAACGAATAATAAAAAAGTCGTTGTTTTTATGCTGTTTTACGCGTTAAAACGCAGATTAGAGCTCAAAACGTGCTGTTTTGCTAAAATAATCATTTTCAAGCATTTTAGATCGTTGAAATCGTTCAAATAGACGCAATATTAATAAAAAAATAATAAAAATTTCGTCGTTTTATGCTGTTTTACGCGTTAAAACGCAGATTAAAAGCTCAGAACGTGCTGTTTTGCTAAAATAATCATTTTCAAGCATTTTAGATCGTTGAAATCGTTCAAAAAAGCAATATTAATAAAAAAAAAATAAAAAATTCGTCGTTTTTTTGCTGTTTTCGGTTAAAAAAGGATTAAAACTCAAAACGGGGTTTTGTAAAAAATCTTTTTAAACTTTTTTTTTGGAAACGTTCAAAAGACGCAATAAAAAAAACGAAAAAAAAAAAAATTTTCGTTTTAGCGTTTTACGCGTTAAAACCAAAAAAAATTTTTTTTTTTTAAAAAATTTTCAAATTTTAAAGATTTTTAAAAAAACAATATTAAAAAAACGTTAAAAATTCGCGTTTTAGCGTTTTTGCAAAACCCCCGTTAAATCCGTCTGTTTTTAAATCTTTTAAGCATTTTAATTTGGAAAATTTTTAAAAACGCTTTAATAAAAAGTAAAAAAATTTGCTTTTAGCGTTTTCGGAAAGCAATTAAATAAAAAACTGGTAAAAAGCATTTTAACAAGATTAAATCGTTCTAAAAAATTTAATAAAAGGGAAAAAAAAAAACGCGTTTTTTAAAATTTTTTAGCTTAAAACCGTTAAAGTAAAAAGCTTTTTTAAAAAATATTTTAAATTTTGTCGTTTAAAACTTTACGCTTTTAAAAAACGAATAATAAAAATTTTTCGTTTTTATTTTTTATTAAAAAAAGTTAATGTCAAAAGGGTTTTTAAAAAAACTTTTTTAAAATTTTTTTCGTTAAAAGTTAAAAACGCAAAATTTAATAAAAAAGTAAAAAAATTTTTTTTTTTGTTTTCCTTAAAAGAGTTAAAATAAAAACCTTTTTTAAATTTTTCCTTTTAGCGTTAACCGTTCAAAAAAAAATTTTTTAAAAAAAAATTTTAAAAAAATTTTGTTTTATGTTTTTTAGGGGGTTAAAAAAACCAAATAAAACCGTTTTGCCCTTTTTTTCAAGCTTTTTTTTTCGGGAAAGCAAAAGGCCCAATTTTTTAAAAACGAAAAAAAAAATTTGGTCGTTTTTATGGTTTTTTCAAAACGAATTTAAATCTGTTTTTTTGCTAAAAAATACAACTTTTTTTTGTAAATTTAAATAGCGCAAAATTTTAAAAAAAAAAAAAAAAAATTTGCGTTTTTTTTTGTTTTTCGTTCGGTTAAAAATAAAACCGTTTTAAAAAAATTTTTTTTTGGAAAAGTTAAAAAAAATTAAAAAAAAATAAAAAAAACGTTTATGCTGTTTTTTTTAAACCTTAAAAATAAACGCGGTAAAAAATTTTTTAAAAATTTTTTGTTAAATTTCAAATAAAACAATTTAATAAAAAGTAATAAAAATTTTTTTTTTTTTCGCGTTAAAAACGTTAAACTAAAAAGGGGTTTTTAAAAAATTTACGCTTTTAAATTGAAATTTTTAAAAAAGGAAAATTTTAAAAAAAAAGAATAATAAAAACCCTTTTTTTTTTTGCGTTTTAAAAACGTTAAAAAAAAAACGCGTTTTAAAAAAAAGGTTTTAAATTTTTTGACTTAAATCGTTAAAAGGCAATAAAAAAAAATAATAAAAAAAAGGGGTTTTTTTCGTTTTAGGTTAAAAACGCAGATTAAAACTCAAAAAAGTGCTGTTTTTCAAAATAACTTTTTAAGCATTTTAGATCGTTGAAATCGTTCAAATAGACGCAAATTAATAAAAAAAAAATAATAAAAATTTCGTCGTTTTTTGCTGTTTTTTAAAAGGGTTGCTCAAACGGGTGTTTTGCTAAAATAATCATTTTTAAGCAAATTTGGGAAAACGTTCAAAAGACGAAATTAATAAAACGAATAATAAAAAATTCGTCGTTTTTTGGGGTGTTTTACGCGTTAAAACCAGATTAAAGCCCAAACGGCTTTTTTAAAATTTTTTCAATTTTAGATCGTTTAAAACGTTCAAAAGAGCAATATTAAAAAAAAATAATAAAATTTTGTCGTTTTATGCTGTTTTACGCGTTAAAACGAGATTAAAAAAAACGGTTTTTTGCTAAAATTTTTTAATTTTAGATGTGAAACGTTCAAAAGAAGCAATATTAATAAAAGGAAAAAAAAAAAATTTGTTTTTTTTGCGTTTTACGCTTAAAAAAGCGTTTCAAAATGGTTTTTTTAAAAAATTTTAAATTTTTAATCGTTAAAGCAAATAACAAAAATTTAAAAAAAACGTTAAAAAGTGTTTTAGCGTTTTACGCGTTAAAAAAAAAGTTCTAAAACCCTTTTTTCCCAAAAAAGGATTTTTTAAATTTTTAAAGGAAAATTTAAATAAACAATATTTAAAAAAAGCGTAAAAAAATTTTGCGTTTTTTTAGCTTAAAAAGGTTTCAAAACGGGGTTTTTCAAAAAAATTTTAAAATTTTATCGTTAAATTGCAAATAAAACGAATATTTAAAAAAAATTTTTTGCGTTTTTTGCGTTTTACGCGTTTAAAAAACCCAATTTTCTAAAATAACTTTTTCAAAATAGATTTTTTGCATTTTAATGGAAAATTTAAAAAAAAAAATATTTAAAAAAACGTTAAAAATTTTTTTTGTTTTTAGCTTTAGCTTAAAACGCGTTCCCAAAAGGGGTTTTTCAAAATAAACTTTTCAAAAAATTTTAAAACGAAATTAAATGCCTTAAAAAAATTTTAATAAAAAATTTGTTTTTTTTGCTGTTTTGCAAAAAAGAATTAAATAAAACGGGGTTTTTTTAAAAAGCATTTTAAAAATTTTAATTTGAAATTTCAAACAAAGACGATATTAATAAAAAATAATAAAAATTCTGTCGTTTTAGTTTACCTATTAAAACGATATTAAAATCAATGTTTTTTGCTAAAACATTTTCAAGATTTGATCTAAATCGTTCAAATAAACAATATTAAAAAGAATAATAAAAATCGTCGTTTTATGCTTTTACGGTTAAAAACGCAGATTAAAGCTCAAATGCTGTTTTATTAAATTTTAAATTTTAGATCGGAATCGTTCAAAATAAGAATATTAATAAAATAGAATAATAAAATTTGTCGTTTTAATTTTTTTACGCGTTAAAACAGATTAAAGTAAAAACTGTGTTTTTAAAATAAACATTTCAACTTTAGAATCGTGAAATCGTTTAAATAAAGTTAAATTTTAAACTGAAATATCAAATAGACGCTATTATTTAATTTAAAAAATGCAGATTTAAGTGCTATTTTCGCGTTTATCGTTAAAAATCAAATTAAATTTTAATTGAAATTTTTAATAAAATTTAAAGTTAAAAAAAAAAAATTTCCGTTTTATAAATTTTCCCTTAAAGGTTTAAAAGGTTTCAAAATAAATTTTCAAGCATTTTAAAAATTTTTGAAATTTTAAATAGTGAAACGTTAAAAAACGAAAAAAAAATTTAATTCGCTTTTGCGTTAAAACGCGTTAAAGTCAAAACGCGTTATGCTATAAAAAATTTTCAAGATTTTATCGTTGAAATCGTTCAAATAGACAATATTAATAAAAACGAATAATAAAAATTTTCGTTTTTATGCTGTTTTAGGTTAAAACGCAGATTAAAGCAAACGTGCTGTTTTTAAAATAAGCATTTTCAAGCATTTTAGATCGTTGAAATTAAAGATAATATTAAAAAAAAAATAAAAATTTGTCGTTTTTTTTTAAAAAAAAAAAATTTTTTAAAGGGGGTTTTTGGTTTAAAAAAAAAACCCAAAAATTTTTTTAAAAAGAAAAAAAAATTTAAAAAATTTTTAAAAAAAAATTTTTTTTTTTTAAAAATTTTTTTTTTTTTAAAAAAATTTTTCCCCCTTTTTTTTTAAAAATTTAAAAAACCTTTTTTAAAAAAAATTTTAAAAAAATTTTTTTTTTTTTAAAAAAACGGTTTTTTTCTTTTAAAAGGTTTTGGGGAAAAAGCCAAAAAAATTTTTTTTAAAAAAAATTTTAAAAAATTTTTCCAAAAAATTTAAAAAACTTTTTAAAAAAAAAAAAAAAAATTTTTTTTTTTTTGGTTTAAAAAAATTTTTAAAAAAAAAGGGCGGGGGGGTTTTTTTTTTAAAAAAAATTTTTTTTTAAAAATTTTTTTTTTTTTAAAAAAAAAAAAAAAATTTTCCCCTTTTTTTTTTTTAAACCAAAAAATTTTTAAAAAATTTTTTTAAAAAAAGAATTTTAAAAAAAAAAAATTTTAAAATTTTTTTTTTAAAAAAAAAAAAAAAAACCCCTTTTTTCTTTTAACCTTTTAAAAAAAATTTTTTGGGGGAAAAGGGTTTTTTAAAAAAAAATTTTTTTCTTTTTAAAAATTTTCGTTTTAAAAAAAAATTTTTTTTAAAAAAAAAAAAAAGGTTTTTTTTTTTTGGTTTTTTTAAAAAAACCCCCCAAAAAAAAAATTTTTTTTTAAAAAAAAAAAAATTTTTTTTTTTTTTTTTTAAAAAAAAAAAAAAATTTTTTTTTTTTCCCCTTTTTTTAAAAAATTTTTTCGTTGGGCCAAAAAAACCAAAAATTTAAAAAGGAAAAAATTTTTTTTTTTTAAAAGGTTAAAAAAATTTTGGTTTTAAATTTTTTTGGGGAAAAAAGTTTTAAAAAAAAAAGGGGTTTTTTAAAAAAAAAATTTCGTCGTTTTTTATGCTGTTTTACGCGTTAAAACGCAGATTAAAACTCAGGAAACGTGCTGTTTTGCTGAAATAAGCATTTCAAGCATTTTTAGATCGTTGAAATCGTTCAAATAGAAGCAATATTGGCAAAAACGGAATAACAAATTTGTCGTTTTTATGCTGTTTTACGCGTTAAAACGCAGATTAAAGGTCAAACGCGATGCTGTTTTGCTAAAATAATCATTTTTCAAGGATTTTAGATCGGGTGGAAATCGTTGAAATAGGCGCAATATTAAAACGAATAATAAGAATTTCGTCGTTTTTTTATGCTGTTTCGCGTTAAAACGCAGATTGAAGCTCAAAACGTGCTGTTTTGCTAAAATAAGCATTTTCAAGCATTTTAGATCGTTGAAATCGTTCAAATAGAAGCAATATTAATAAAAAACGAATAATAAAAATTTGTCGCATGCTGTTTTACGCGTTAAAACGCAGATTAAGGTCAAAACGTGCTGTTTTGCTAAAATAATCATTTTCAAGCATTTTAGATCGTTGGAAATCGTCATTGAAATAGACGCAATATTTAATAAAAACGAATAATAAAAATTTCGTCGTTTTTATGCTGTTTTACGCGTTAAAACGCAGATTAAAACTCAAAACGTGCTGTATTTGCTAAAATAGGCATTTTCAAGCATTTTAAATCGTTGGAAATCGTTCAAATAGAAGCAATATTAATAAAGAAGCAGATAATAAAAATTCGTCGTTTTTATGCTGTTTTACGCGCGTTAAACGCAGATTAAAACTCAAAACGTGCTGTTTGCTTTACAAATAATCATTTTCAAGCATTTTTAGATCGTTAGGAAATCGTTCAAATAGACGCAATATTAATAAAAACGAATAATAAAATTTCGTCGTTTTATGCTGTTTTACGCGTTAAAACGCAGATTAAAGCTCAAAACGTTGCCGTTTTGCTAAAATAAGCATTTTCAAGCATTTTGAATCGTTGAAATCGTTCAAATAGAAGCAATATTAATAAAACGAATAATAAAAAATTCGTCGTTTTGCTTATGCTGTTTACGCGTTAAAACGCAGATTAAAACTCAAAACGTGCTGTTTTTGCGCAAAATAAGCATTTTCAAGCATTTTAGATCATTGAAATCCTCGTTCAAATAGAAGCAATATTAATAAAACGAATAATAAAAAATTCGTGTTTTTTATGCTGTTTTACGCGTTAAAACGCAGATTAAACTCAAAACGTGCTGTTTTGCTAAAATAAGCATTTTCAAGCGTTTTAGATCGTTGAAATCGTTGGAAATAGAAGCAATATTAATAAAAACGAATAATAAAAATTCGTCGTTTTTTATGCTTGTTTTACGCGTTAAAACGCGGATTAAAACTCAAAACGTGCTGTTTTGCTAAAATAATCATTTTCAAGCATTTTAGATCGTTGAAATCGTTCAAATAAGACGCAATATTAATAAAAAACGAATAATAGTAAAAATTTCGTCGTTTTTATGCTGTTTTGCGCGTTAAACGCAGATTAAAGCTCAAAACGCGTGCTGTTTTGCTAAAATAAGCATTTTTCGAAATCATTTTAGATCGTTGAAATCGTTCAAATAAAAGCAATATTAATAAAAACGAATAATAAAAATTCGTCGTTTTATGCTGTTTACGCGTTAAAACGCAGATTAAAGCTCAAATCTTGCTGTTTTTGCTAAAATAATCATTTTCAAGCATTTTTGATCGTTGAAATCGTTCAATGGAACATGTAATAAAAACGAATAATAATAAAAATTTCGTCGTTTTTTTTTGCTGTTTTACGCGTTAAACCGCAGATTAAAGCTCAAAACGTGCTGTTTTGCTAAAATAAGCATTTCCAGCATTTTAGATCGTTGGAAATCACGTTTCAAATAGAGTAATATTGACAAAACGAATAATAAAAAATCGGCGTTTTATGTTGTTTTACGCGTTAAAACGCAGATTAAAACTCAAAACGTGCTGTTTTTGCTAAAGTAATCATTTTCAAGCGTTTTAGATCGTTGAAATCGTTCAAATAGACGCAATATTAATAAAAACAAATAATAAAAATTACGTCGTTTTTATGCTGTTTTTGCGTTAAAACGCAGATTAAAGCTCAAACGTGCTGTTTGCTAAAATAATCATTTTCAAGCATTTGAATCGTTTGAAATCGTTCAAATAGACGCAGTATTAATAAAAACGAATAATAAAAATTCCTCGTTTTATGCTGTTTTATGCGTTAAAACGCAGATTAAAAAGCTCAAAACGTGCTGTTTTGCTTTAAAATAATCATTTTCAAGCATTTTAGATCGTTGAAATCGTTCAAATAGACGCAATAGTAATAAAAACGAATAATAAAAATTTCGTCGTTTTTTATGCTTTTACGCGTTAAACGCAGATTAAACTCAAAACGTGCTGTTTTGCTAAGTAAGCATTTCAAGCATTTTAGATCGTTGGGAATCACGTTTGGAAATAGAAGCAATATTAATAAAACGAATAATAAAAAAAATTCGTCGTTTTATGCTGTTTACGCGTTAAAACGCAGATTAAAGCTCAAAACGTGCTGTTTTGCTTTAAAATAAGCACATTTCAAGCATTTTAGATCGTTGAAATCGTTCAAATAGAAGCAATATTAATAAAACGAATAATAAAAATTCGTCGTTTTTATGCTGTTTTGCGCGTTAAAACGCAGTTAAAGCTCAAACGTGCTGTTTTGCTAAAATTAAGCATTTTCAAGCATTTTAGATCGTTGAAATCGTTCAAATACAGAGCAATATTAATAAAAACGAATAATAAAAATTTGTCGTTTTTATGCTGTTTTACGCGTTAAAACGCAGATTAAAGTCAAAACGTGCTGTTTTTGCTAAAATAATCATTTTCAAGCATTTTAGATCGTTGAAATCGTTGAAATAGACGCAATATTAATAAAAACGAATAATAAAATTTCGTCGTTTTATGCTGTTTTACGTTAAAGCGCAGATTAAAACGTTCTGTGTTGCTAAAATAATCATTTTCAAAGCATTTTTTAGATCGTTGAAATCACGTTCAAATAGACATAATATTAATAAAAACGAATAATAAAAATTTCGTCGTTTTTTATGCTGTTTTTTACGCGTTAAGGCAGATTAAAGCTCAAAACGTGCTGTTTTGCTAAAATAAACATTTTTCAAGCATTTTTAGATCGTTGAAATCGTTCAAATAGGAAGCAATATTAATAAAACGAATAATAAAAAATTCCTCGTTTTATGCTGTTTTATGCGTTAAAACGCAGATTAAAGCTCAAAACGATGCTGTTTGCTAAAATAAGCATTTTCAAGCATTTTAGATCGTTGAAATCGTTCAAATAGAAGCAATAGTAATGAAAACGAATAATAAAAATTTGTCGTTTTATGCCGTTTTCGCGTTAAAACGCAGATTAAAGGGTCAAAACGTGCTGTTTTGCTAAAATAATCATTTTCAGCATTTTTAGATCGTTGAAATCGTTGGAAATAGACGCAATATTAATAAAAAAACGAATAATAAAAATTTCGTCGTTTTATGCTGTTTTACGCGTTAAAACGCAGATTAAAGCTCAAAACGTGCTGTGTTGCTAAAATAAGCATTTTCAAGCATTTTAGATCGTTGAAATCGTTCAAATAGAAACAATATTAATAAAAACGAATAATAAAAAATTCGTCGTTTTATGCTGTTTTGTATGCGTTAAAACGCAGATTAAAGCTCAAAACGTGCTGTTTGCTAAAATAATCATTTTCAAGCATTTTAGATCGTTGGAAATCGTTCAAATAGACGCAATATTAATAAAACGAATAAAAATTTCGTCGTTTTTTATGCTGTTTTACGCGTTAAAGCGTTTAAAGCTCAGAAGTAACTTGTTTTGCTAAAATAAGCATTTTTCAAGCATTTTAGATCGTTGAAATCGTTCAAATAGAAGCAATATTAATAAAAACGGAATAATAAAAAATTCGTCGTTTTATGCTGTTTTACGCGTTAAAACGCAGATTAAAAGCTCAAAACGTGCTGTTTTGCTAAAATAAGCATTTTCAAGCATTTTGATCGTTGATCGTTCAAATAGAAGCAATATTATTAAAACGGAAGTAATAAAAATTCGTCGTTTTATGCTGTTTACGCGTTAAAACGCAGATTAAAGCTCAAAACGTACTGTTTTGCTAAAATAAACATTTTCAAGCATTTTAGATCGTTGAAATCGTTCAAATAGGAAGCAATATTAATAAAAAACGAATAATAAAAATTCGTCGTTTTTTATGCTGTTTTACGCGTTAAACGCAGATTAAAAGCATCAAAACGTGCTGTTTTGCTAAAATGAAAATATTTCAAGCATTTTAGATCGTTGAAATCGTTTCAAATAGACGCAACATTAATAAAAAACGAATAATAAAAATTTCGTCGTTTTATACTTGTTTTGCATTAAAACGCAGATTTAAAACTCAAAACGTGCTGTTTGCTAAAAATAAGCATTTTCGGGCATTTTTGAATCGTTGAAATCGTTCAGAATAGAAGCAATATTGACAAAAACGAATAATAAAAATTTTGTCGTTTTATGCTGTTTTGCGGGTAAAACGCAGATTAACGCTCAAAAGCGTGCTGTTTTGCTTAAAATAAGCGCATTTTCAAGCATTTTAGATCGTTGAAATCGTTCAAATAGAAGCAATATTAATAAAAACGAATAATAAAAAATTCGATACGTTTTATGCTGTTATTTTACGCGCGTTAGCCGCAGATTAAAGCTCAAAACGTGCTGTTTTGCTTTAAAATAATCATTTTCAAGCATTTTAGATCGTTGGGGAAATCATTCAAATAGACGCAATATTAATAAAAACGGAATAATAAAAATTTCGTCGTTTTATAGCAATTTTCTACGCGCGTTAAACGCAGATTAAAGCTCAAAACGGTAACTGTTTTTTGCTTCAAAATAAAAGCATTTTCAAGCAGTTTTAGATCGTTGAAATCGTTTCAAATAGAAGCAATATCAATAAAAAACGAATAATAAAAATTTTGTCGTTTTATGCTGTTTTACGCGTTAAAACGCGATTATCGCTCGAAACGTGCTGTTTTGCTAAAATAAGCATTTTCAAGCATTTTAGATCGTTGAAATCGTTCAAAATAGAAACATCAGCCAATAAAAACGAATAATAAAAAATTCGTCGTTTTTTATGCTGTTTACGCGTTAAACGCAGATTAAAGCTCAAAACGTGCTGTTTTGCTAAAATAAGCACATTTTCAGAAAGCATTTTAGATCGTTGGAAATCGTTCAAATAGAAGCAATATTAATAAAACGAATAATAAAAAATTCGTCGTTTTTATGCTGTTTTACGCGTTAAACGCAGATTAAAGCTCAAAACGTGCTGTTTTGCTAAAATAAACATTTTCAAGCGGTACAGATCGTTGAAATCGTTCAAATAGAAGCAATAGTAATAAAAACGAATAATAAAAATTCGTCGTTTTATGCTGTTTGCGCGCGTTAAAACGCGGTTAAAAGCTCAAAACGTGCTGTTTTTACAAAATAATCATTTTCAAAGCGTTTTTAGATCGTTGAAATCGTTCAAATAGACGCAATATTAATAAAACGAATAATAAAAATTCGTCGTTTTTATGCTGTTTTACGCGTTAAAACGCAGTTAAAGCTCAAAGCGTGCTTTGTTTTGCTAAAATAATCATTTTTCAAGCACATTTTAGATCGTTGAAATTGTTCAAATAGACGCAATATTATTAATAAAAACGAATAATAAAATTTCGTCGTTTTTTGCTGTTTTACGCGTTAAAACGCAGATTAAAGCTCAAAACGTGCTGTTTTGCACAAATAAGCATTTTCAAGCATTTTAGATCGTTGAAATCGTTCAAATAGAAGCAATATTAATAAAAACGAATTAATAAAAAATTGGCGTTTTTTATGTTGTTGTTTTACGCGTTAAAACGCAGATTAAAACTCAAAACGTGCTGTTTTGCTAAAATAATCATTTTCAAGCGTTTTAGATCTTTGAAATCGTTCAAATAGACGCAATATTAATAAAAACGAATAATAAAAAGTTACGTCGTTTTTCATGCTGTTTTACGCGTTAAGAACGCAGATTAAAGCAAAACGTGCTGTTTTGCTAAAATAATCATTTTCAAGCATTTTAGATCGTTGAAATCGTTCAAATAGACGCAATATTAATAAAAAGCAGATAATAAAAATTTCACGTCGTTTTATGCTGTTTTACGCATTTAAAACGCAGATTAAAAACTTTCAAAACGTGCTGTTTTGCTAAAATAAGCATTTTCAAGCATTTTAGATCTTTTGGGAAATCGTTCAAATAGAAGCAATATTAATAAAAACGAATAATAAAATTTTTGTCGTTTTTTTATGCTGGTTTTTACGCGTTAAAACGCAGATTAACGCTCAAAACGTGCTGTTTTGCTAAAATAAAAGCATTTCAAGCATTTAGATCGTTGAAGTGGTTCAAATAAACCAATATTAATAAAACGAATAATAAAAATTCGTCGTTTTTATGCTGTTTTACGCGTTAAAACGCAGATTAAAACTCAAAACGTGCTGTTTTGCTAAAATAATCATTTTCAAGCATTTTAGATCCGTTGAAATCGTTCAAATAGACGCAATATTAATAAAAACGAATAATAAAAAGAATTTCGTCGTTTTTAGCACATGCTGTTTTACTTAAAACGCAGATTAAAAGCGCTCAAAACGTGCTGTTTTGCTAAAAATAAGCATTTTCAAGCATTTTTTAGATCACGTTGCAATCGTTCAAATAGAAGCAATATTAATAAAACGAATGTAAAAAATTTAGTCGTTTTTATGCTGTTTTACGCGCGTTAAGAGCAGATTAAAACTCAAAACGTGCTGTTTGCTAAAATAATCATTTTCAAGCATTTTAGATCGTTGAGAATCGTTCAAATAGACGCAATATTAATAAAAACGAATAATAAAAATTTCGTTTGTTTTTATGCTGTTTTACGCGTTAAAACACTGATTAAACTCAAAACGTGCTGTTTTTGCTGAAATAATTTTCAAACGTACAGATCGTTGGGGAAATCGTTCAAATAGAAGCAATATTAAAAATAACGAATAATAAAAATTTCGTGTTTTTATGCTGTTTTACGCGTTAAAACGCGGTCAAACTCAAAACGTGCAGTTTTGCTGAAATAATCATTTTCAAGCATTTTTAGATCATTGAAATCGTTCAAATAGACGCAATATTAATAAAAACGAATAATAAAATTTTAGTGGTTTTATGCTGTTTTACGCGTTAAAACGCAGATTAAAACTCAAAACGCGCAGTTTTGCTGAAATCAGCGTGCACAAAAGCATTTTAGATCGCGAAATCACGTTTTCAAAATGAAACAATGTGGCAAAAGCGGAATAATAAAAAATTCGTCGTTTTTATGCTGTTTTATGCGTTAAAACGCAAGATTAAAACTCAAAACGTGCTGTTTTGCTAAAATAATCATTTCCGAAGCATTTAGATCGTTGAAATCGTTCAAATAGACGCGCAATATTAATAAAGCAGATGGCAGGCTGACCGTTTTATGCTGTTTTACGCGTTAAAACGCAGATTAAAAGCTCAAAACGTGCTGTTTTTGCGCGCAAAATAAACATTTTCAAACATTTTTAGATCGTTTGAAATGTTTAAAATAGAAGCAATATTAATAAAAACGGAGTAATAAAAATTCGTCGTTTTATGCTGTTTTACGCGTTAAAACGCAGATTAAAACTCAAACATTAACTGTTTTGCTAAAATAAAAGCATTTTCAAGCATTTTAGATCGTTTGATCGTTCAAATGCGGCAATATTAATAAAAACAGATAATAAAATTCGTCGTTTTATGCTGTTTTAGCGTTAAAGCACCAGATTAAACTCAAAACGTGCTGTTTTGCTAAAATAAGCATTTTCAAGCATTTTAGATCGTTTGAAGTCGTTTCGAAATGAAGCAATATTAATAAAAACGAATAATAAAAATTCGTCGTTTTATGCTGTTTTACGCGTTAAAACGCAGATTAAAGCTCAAAACTTGTGCTGTTTTGCTAAAATAATCATTTTCAAGCATTTTAGATCGTTGAAATTGTTCAAATAGACGCAATATTAATAAAAAACTGAATAATAAAAAATTTTGTGTTTTTTGCTGTTTTACGCGTTAAAACGCAGATTAAAGCTCAAAAACATTGCTGTTTTGCTTTAAAATAAGCATTTTCAAGCATTTTAGATCGTTGAAATCGTTCAAATAGAAGCAATATTAATAAAAACGAATAATAAAAAATTCGTCGTTTTTTATGCTGTTTTACGCGTTAAAACGCAGATTAGAAACTCAAAACGTGCTGTTTTGCTTTAAAGAATGATATTTTCAAGCATTTTAGATCGTTGAAATTGTTCAAATAGACGCAATATTAATAAAAACGAATAATAAAAATTTCGTGTTTTTTGGTTTTGCTTTAAAAACAGATTAAAACCCTGCTGTTTTTCTAAAATAAGCATTTTCAAATTTTTGATCTTGAAATGTTCAAATAAAGCAATTTAAAAAAAAAGAATATAAAAAATTTTTCTTTTTATGCTGTTTACGCGTTAAAACGCAGATTAACGCTCAAAAATTTTGTTTTGCTAAAAAAACATTTTAAAATTTTGTGTTAATTTCAAATAAACAAATTTAAAAAAAACGTTAAAAATTCGCGTTTTAGCGTTTACCTTAAAAAACGTTGCTTTTTTTCAAAATTATTTTAACTTTTAATGGAAAAAAAAAACGAATAAATCGTTAAAAAATTTTGTGTTTTAGCGTTAGGGAAAAGCGTTGCCAAAACTTTTTGTTTTTTCTAAAAAAAACATTTTTTGCATTTTAACGTTAAATCGTTTTAAAAAAGGTTTTAAAAAAGAAAATAAAAACTTTTTTGTGTTTTGCTTAAAAACCATTAAAGCTAAAAAGTTGTTTTTTTAAAAAAACATTTTAAAAGATTTAAATCGTTAAAAAGCGTATTAAAAAAAAATTTAAAAAAAACGTCGTTTTTAATTTTTTTTAGCTTAAAACCGTTAAAACTCAAAAGGGTTTTTTAAAAAATTTTAAGCTTTTTTGTGTTTTAAACGTTAAAAGCAAATTAAAAAAACGAATTAAAAAAATTTTTTTTTTATGTTTTTTCGGAAAACGCAATTAACCAAAATACAAAAAAATTCTTTTTTTGCTTTTAGGGGGGGAAACGTTAAAATAACGCTTTTCAAAATAAAAATTTCCGGTTTTTTTGTGTTTTGGAAAACGCAATTAAAATAAAACCCCTTTTAAAAAAGTTTTTTCTTTTTTGGTTGGGAGTTAAATAAAAACTTTTAAAAAATAATAAAAATTTTCCTTTTTAGTGTTTTGCGTTAAAACGCAATTAAAAAAAAATTTTTTTTTTTTAAATTTTTTGCGTTAAACGTTAAATAAAGAATTTTAAAAAAAAAAAAAAAATTTTTTTCTTTTATTTTTTGGAAAAAATAAAAAAAAAATTTTTTTTAAAAATTTAAGATTAAAGTTAAAAAATTTTTTTAAAAAAAAAAAAAAAAAAATTGTCGTTTTTTCGTTTTATTTAAAAAATTAAAAAAAGGGTTTTTAAAAAATCTTTTTTATTTTGATTTAAACGGAAATAAGCAAATTTAAAAAAATTAAAAATTTTTTTTAGGGTTTTTTTCCGGGTTTAAAAAACCCAAAAACCAAAAAAAAGGTTTTTTCTTTTTTTCGTTAAAAATTAAAAAAAATTTTTTAAAAAATAAAAAAGTTTTAAATTTTTCCCTTAAAACGTTAAATAAAAAAGGTTTTAAAATCTTTTTTAAAATTTTTTTTGGTTAAAACGGAAAAGGGAAAAAAAAAAAAAAAAAAAATTTTTAAAATTTTTCCCTTAAAAAAAATTTTTAAAAAATTTTTAAAAAAAAAAAATTTTTTTAGGTTTTATTAAAAATTTAAAATTTAAAAAAAATTTTTTTAAAAAAAAACGAAAAAAAATTTCCCTTAAAATTTAAAGGAAAAATTTCAAAAAAATTTTTTTTTAATTTTAAATTTTTAAAAGGAAATTAAAAAAAGGGTAAAAAAAATTTTTTTTCGTTTTTTTTCCAAAAAAATTTTCCAAAATTTTTTCCTTTTTATTTTTAAATTTTTAAAAAAAGTTAAAAAACGGGTTTTAAAAAAACTTTTTTTTTGCGTTAAACGTTAAATAAAAAATTTTTAAAAAAATTTTTGTTTTAAATTTTTTAAATTTTTAAAAAGTTTAAAATAAAAAAAAAAAAATTTTGTTTTATTTTTCGTTTTTTTGAAAACGGTTTTTAAAAAAGCTTTTTTTTTACTTAAATTTTTAAAAAAAAATTTTTAAAAAAAAATTAAAAAATTTTTAAAAGGTTTTTACCGGGAAAAAAAAATTTTTTAAAAATTTTTTTTTTTTTTTAAATTTTTAAAAGGAAATTTTAAAAAAGGGTTTTTAAAAAGTTTTAAATCTGTTTTTTTCAAATTAAAAAATTTAAAAAAATTTTTAAAAAAAACTTTTAAAATTTTTTCGAAAAATTAAAAAAACGTTTTTTTTTTTTAAAATTTTTTCCCTTAAACGTTAGTGGGGGTTTTAAAAAAAATTTTTTGTTTAAAAAAATTTAAGCAATTAAATAAAAAGTTTTTTCCTTTTTTTTTTTAAAATTAAAAACCTTTTTGCCAAAATTAAAAAAAAAAAAAATTTCGGTTTTTTAAATTTTATTAAAAATTTTTAAAATTTTAAAAACGTTAAAAAAAAAATTTTTTTTTTTTTGGAAAAAAAACCTTTTTTTCCAAAAAAAAATTTTTTTTTGTTTTTAAAATTTAAAAAAAAAATTTTTTTTTAAAATTTCAAATTTAAGCTTTTAAAAAAAATTTTAAAACGCTTTTTTTTAAAAAAAAAATTAAATTTTCGTTGTTTTTTTAAAAAAGAAAATTTTAAAAAAATTTTTTAAAAAACTTTTAAAAAATTTTTAAACAAATAAAAATTTTTTGTAAAAAAAATTTTGTTTTTGGTTTTTTAAAAAAAATTTTTAAAAATTTTTTAAAAAACTTTAAAAAGCTTAAAAAAACCAAAACTTTTTTTTAAAAAAAAAAAAAATTTTTTAAAATTTTTTTTTGTTTAAAAAATTTTAAAAAAAATTCTTTTTTGCTTTTTTTTAAAAAAATTTTTAAAAAACCCTTTTTTTTAAAAAAAATTTTAAAAAAAATTAAAAATTTTTTTGGGGTTTTTTAAAAAAAAAATTTTAAAAATTTTGTTTTTTTTCTTTAAGCAATTTTTAAAAAAAAAAATTTTTTTAAAAAAATTTTTTAAAAATTTTGTTTTTGCAAAAAAATTTAAAAAAATTTTAAAATTTTCTTTTAAAAAAATTTTTTTTTAAAAAAGTAAAAAAAGGGGTTTTTTAAAAAAAAATTTAAAATTTTCAAATTTTTAAAAAAAAATTAAAAAAAATTTTTTTTAAAAAATTTTTTTTTTTTTTAAAGTTAAAGGGGTTTTTAAAAAAAACTTTTAAAATAAATTTTTTTTTAAATGGAAATTTAAAAAAAGAATAAATAAAAAATTTTTTTTGTTTTTTAAAGCTTTTTTTTAAAAATTTAAAAAAAAGCTTTTTAAAAAAAAAAAATTTTCTTTTAAAAGAAAATTAAAAAAAATTAAAAAAAAAAATTTTTTAAAAATTTTAACCCCTTTTAAATTTTTAAAAATTTTAAAAGGGGTTTTAAAAAAAACTTTTTAAAAAAAATTTTTTTTTTTTTTTTTAAAGGAAAAATTTTTAAAAAAAAAAAATTTTTCTTTAAAAAAAATTTTTTTTTTTTTAGTTAAACCCGGGTTTTTAAAAAAAAAATTTTAAAACTTTTTTTTTAAAGTTTTAAAAAAAAAAAAACCCTTTTAAAATTTTTTTAAAAAAATAAAACCAAAAATTTTTTAAAAAAAAATTTTTTTTTAAAATTTTTTTTAAAAAAAATTTTAAAAAAAATTTTTTGTTAAATTTAAAAAAATTTTTGAATTTTTTTAAAATTTTTTTAAAAAAAAAAACCTTTTTGTGTTTTTTAAAAAAATTTTAAATAAAAATTTTTTAAAAAAATTTTTTAAAAATTTTTCAAAAACTTTTTTTAAAAAAAATTTTTCAAAATTTTTTTTTTTTTTTAAAATTAAAAAAAGCAAAAAATTTTTTAAAAAAAAATTAAAAAATTACGTTTTTTTTTAAATTAAAAAATTTAAAAAAAAAAAAATTTTTTTTTTTTTTTAAATTTTTAAAACGGGAAAAAAAAAACGTAAAAAAAAAATTTTTTTTTTTCGTTTTTGGCCTTTTAAAAAAATTTAAAAAACAACTTTTTTTTTTTTTAAAAGTTAAAAGAATTTTTAAACTAAAAAATTTTTTTTTTTTTAAAAAAGTTTTAAATTTTTTTTAAAAAAAAAAAAAATTTTTGTTTAAAATTTTGGAAAAAATTTTTAAACTTTTAAAAAATTTTTTTTTAAAAAATTTAAAAAATTAAATTTTTTTTTGTTTTTGCTTTTAAAAAAATAAAAAATA
>NW_027045832.1:0-47764 GCF_025399875.1 Dalotia coriaria
GCCAAAATAAGCATTTTCAAGCATTTTAGATCGTTGAAATCGTTCAAATGAAGCAAATTTAAAAAAAACGAATAATAAAAAAATTTGTCGTTTTTTTTGCTGTTTTACGCGTTAAAACGAGATTTAAAAACTCAAAACGTGCTGTTTTGCTAAAATAAGCATTTTCAAGCATTTTAGCGTTGAAATCGTTCAAATAGACGCAATATTAATAAAAACGAAAATAAAAATTTGTCGTTTTTTTGCTGTTTTACGTGTTAAAAAAGCAGATTAAAGCTCAAAACGTGCTGTTTTGCTAAAATAAGCATTTCCCAAACATTTTAGATCGTTGAAATCGTTTAAATAGAAGCAATATTAATAAAAACGAATAATAAAAAGTCATTTTTTTGCTGTTTCGCGTTAAAAAAGCGAAAAACTCAAAAAGTGCTGTTTTGCAAAATAAGCATTTTCAAGCATTTTAGATCGTTGAAATCGTTCAAATAGACCAATATTAATAAAAACGAATAATAAAAAAATTTTGTGTTTTATGTTTTTTTCCCCGCTAAAAAGCTGATTAAAACCAAAACGGGTGTTTTGCTAAAATAAGCATTTTCAAACATTTTAGATCGTTGAAATCGTTCAAATAGACGCAAATTAATAAAAAAGAATAATAAAGAATTTGTCGTTTTATGCTGTTTTACGGGTTTAAAAAGCAGATTAAAGCTCAAAACGGCTGTTTTTTCTAAAATAAGATTTCCGCATTTTAGATCGTTGAAATCGTTTAAAAGAAGCAATATTAATAAAAACGAATAATAAAAAATTCGTCATTTTTTTGTTTTTTTCCCTTAAAACGCAGATTAAAGCTCAAAACGGGTGTTTTGCTAAAATAAGCATTTTCAAGCATTTTAGATCGTTTCAATCTTCAAATAGACGCAATATTAATAAAAACGAATAATAAAATTTCGTCGTTTTTTTTGCGTTTTTCGCGTTAAAACGCAGAATAAACTCAAAACGTGCTGTTTTGCTAAAATAAGCATTTTCAAGCATTTTTGATCGTTGAAATCGTTCAAAAGGCAAATTTAAAAAAAACGAATAATAAAAAAAACGTCGTTTTTTTTGCTGTTTTTTGCGTTAAAAAGCAGATTAAAACTCAAACGTGCAGTTTTGCTAAAATAACTTTTCAAGCATTTTAGATCGTTGAAATCGTTCAAAAAGACGCAATATTAATAAAAAGAAAAAAAAATTTTTGTATTTATGCTGTTTTACGCGCTAAAACGCTGATTAAACTCAAAACGTGCTGTTTTGCTAAAATAAGATTTTCGCCCTTTTAGATCGTTGAAAACGTTCAAATGACCCCAATATTTAAAAAACGAATAAAAAAATTTTCGTTTTTTTGCTGTTTTACGCGTTAAAAAGTAGATTAAAGCTAAAACGTGTTTTTGCTAAAATAAGCATTTTCAAGCATTTTAGATCGTTTAAATCCAAATAGACCCAATATTAATAAAAACGAATAATAAAAATTCGTCGTTTTATTTTTTTACGCGTTAAAAAAGCAGATTAAACTCAAAACGTGCTGTTTTGTAAAATAAGCATTTTCAAGAAGATCGTTTAAATCGTTTTAAAAAGAAGAATATTAATAAAACGAATAATAAAAATTCTCATTTTATGCGTTTTTTCGCGTTAAAAAGCAGATTAAAGCTCAAAACGGCTGTTTTGCTAAAATAAGCATTTTCAAGCATTTTAGATCGTTGAAATTCCCCTTCAAATAGAGCAAATTAATAAAAAAAGAATAATAAAAATTTCGTCGTTTTTAAGCGTTTTACGTTAAAAAAGCAAATTAAAAACTCAAAAAAGGGTGTTTTGCTAAAAAAAAGATTTTCAAGCATTTTAGATCGTTGAAATCGTTCAAATAGAAGCAATATTAATAAAAAAGAATAATAAAAAAAATTGTATTTTATAAACTGTTTTACGCGTTAAAAAAGCAGATTAAAGCTCAAAAAGTGCTGTTTTTCTAAAATAAGCATTTTCAAGCATTTTTGGGTCGTTGAAATCGTTCAAAAGCGCAATATTAATAAAAAAGAATAATAAAAATTTCGTCCCTTTTTTTGGGTTTTACGCGTTAAAACGCAGAAAAAACTCAAAAAGTGCCGTTTTTCTAAAATAAGATTTTTTAAGCATTTTGATCGTTGAAATCGTTCAAATAGAAGCAATATTAATAAAAAAAAGAATAATAAAAAAAAATTTGTCATTTTATGGTTTTTTTACGCGTTAAAACGCAGATTAAAGCTCAAAAAAGTGCTGTTTTGCTTTAAAAAAAGCATTTTCAAGCATTTTAGATCGTTGAAATCGTTCAAAAGACGCAATATTAATAAAAACGAATAAAAAAATTTCGTCGTTTTATGCTGTTTTACCCCGTTAAAACGTTTAAAAAGCTCAAAAAAGTGCTGTTTTGCCAAAAAAGCAAATTTTTAAGCATTTTTTGATCGTTGAAATCGTTCAAATAGACGCAATATTAATAAAAAAAGAATAATAAAAAAATTTTTCGTTTTTGCTTTAAAAACGCTGTTTTGCTAAAAAAAAGCATTTTCAAGCATTTTAGATCGTTTAAATCGTTCCCCAAAAAGAAACAATATTAATAAAAACGAATAATTTTCCCTCGTTTTTTTGCCGTTTTACGCGTTAAAACGCAGAATTAAAAAGTGCTGTTTTGCTAAAATAAGCATTTTCCAACATTTTAGGGTCGTTGGGAAAACGTTCAAATAGAAGCAATATTAATAAAAAAAGAATAATAAAAAAAATTGTCGTTTTTATGCGTTTTACGCGTTAAAACGCAGATTAAAGCCCCAAAAAGGGGTTTTGCTAAAAAAAAGCATTTTCAAGCATTTTTGATCGTTGAAACCCTTCAAAAGACCCCAATATTAATAAAAAAAAGAATAATAAAAAAATTTTTGTCGTTTTATGCTGTTTTACGCGTTGAAAAGGGTGATTAGAGCTCAAAACGTGCCGTTTTGCTAAAATAAGATTTTCGCCCTTTTAGATCGTTTATATCGTTCAAATAGACCGCAATATTAATAAAAAATAAATAATAAAAAATTTTTCCCTTTTTTTGCTCAAAAAAGTGCTGTTTTGCTAAAAATAAGATTTTCAAAACATTTTAGATCGTTTAAATCGTTCAAATAAAATAAATATTAATAAAAAAGAATAATAAAAAAATTTTGTCGTTTTATGCTGTTTTACGTTTAAAAACCCCGGGTTAAAGCTCAAAAAGTGCTGTTTTTGCTAAAATAAGCATTTTTTTAAGATTTTAGGGTCGTTGGGAAACGTTCAAATAGACGCAATATTAATAAAAAACCCAATAATAAAAAATTTTTGACGTTTTATGCTGTTTTACGCGTTAAAAAGGGAGATTAAACCTTTAAAAAAGTGCTGTTTTTGCTAAAATAAGCATTTTCAAGCATTTTGATCGTTGAAATCGTTCCCAAAAAAGCAATATTAATAAAAACGAATAATAAAAAAAACCCCGTTTTTTTGCTTTTTTACGCGTTAAAACGCAGGGTTGGGTCAAAAAGTGCTGTTTTGCTAAAATAAGCATTTTCAAGCATTTTAGACGTTGAAATCGTTTTAAATAGACGTTTCATATTTAAAAACGAATAATAAAAATTTTCGTCGTTTTTTGCTGTTTTACCCTTAAAAAAAGCAGAATAAAAACTCAAAAAGTCCTGTTTTGCTAAAATAAGCATTTTCAAGCATTTTAGATCGTTGAAATCGTTCAAATAGACGCAGTATTAATAAAAAAGAAAATAAAAATTCGTCGTTTTATGCTGTTTTACGCGTTAAAACGCAGAATAAAGCTCAAAACGTCCTGTTTTTCTAAAATAACATTTTCAAGCATTTAGATCGTTGAAATCGTTCAAATAGAAGCAATATTAATAAAACGAATAATAAAAATCGTCGTTTTTATGCTGTTTTACGCGTTAAAACGCAGATTAAACTTCAAACGTGCTGTTTTGCTAAAATAAGCATTTTCAAGCATTTTTAGAGTTGAAATCGTTCAAATAGGACGCAATATTAATAAAAACGAAAATAAAAATTCGTCGTTTTATGCTGTTTTACGCGTTAAAACGCAGATTAAAGCTCAAAACGTGCTGTTTTTCTCAAAATAAGCATTTTCAAGCATTTTAGATCGTTGAAATCGTTCAAATAGAAGCAATATTAATAAAAACGAATAATAAAAATCGTCGTTTTATGCTGTTTTACGCGTTAAAACGCAGATTAAAACTCAAACGTGCTGTTTTGCTAAAATAAACATTTTCAAGCATTTTAGAAGTTGAAATCGTTCAAATAGACGCAATATTAATAAAAACGAATAATAAAAATTTTGTCGTTTTATGCTGTTTTACGCGTTAAAACGCAGATTAAAAGCTCAAAACGTGCTGTTTTGCTAAAATAAGCATTTTCAAGCATTTTAGATTGTGAATCGTTCAAATAGAAGCAATATTAATAAAAACGAATAAAAAATTCGTCGTTTTATGCTGTTTTACGCGTTAAACGCAGATTAAAGCTCAAAACGTGCTGTTTTGCTAAAATAAGCATTTTCAAGCATTTTAGATCGTTGAAATCGTTCAAATAGACGCAATATTAATAAAACGAATAATAAAAATTCGTCGTTTATGCTGTTTTACGCGTTAAAACGCAGATTAAAGCTCAAAACGTGCTGTTTTGCTAAAATAAGCATTTTCAAGCATTTTAGATCGTTGAAATCGTTCAAATAGACGCAATATTAATAAAAAACGAATAATAAAAATTTTGTCGTTTTTATGCTGTTTTACGCGTTAAAACGCAGATTAAAGCTCAAACGTGCTGTTTGCTAAAATAAGCATTTTCAAGCATTTTAGATCGTTGAAATCGTTCAAATAGACGCAATATTAATAAAAAAACGAATAATAAAAATTTCGTCGTTTTATGCTGTTTACGCGTAAAACGAGAATGCTCAAAACGTGCTGTTTTGCTAAAATAAGCATTTTCAAGCATTTTAGATCGTTGAAATCGTTCAAATAGACGCAATATTAATAAAAACGAATAATAAAAATTTCGTCGTTTTATGCTGTTTTACGCGTTAAAACGCTGATTAAAAACTCAAAACGTGCTGTTTTGCTAAATAAGCATTTTCAAGCATTTTAGATCGTTGAAATCGTTCAAATAGACGCAATATTAATAAAAAATGAATAAAAATTTCGTCGTTTTTATGCTGTTTTACGCGTTAAAACGCAGAATAAAGCTCAAAACGTCTGTTTGCTAAAATAAGCATTTTCAAGCATTTAGATCGTTGAAATCGTTCAAATAGACGCAGTATTAATAAAAACGAATAATAAAATTCGTCGTTTTTATGCTGTTTACGCGTTAAAACGCAGAATAAAGCTAAATCTGTTTTGTAAATAAGCATTTTCAAACATTTTAAAGATCGTTTAATGTTTATTACGCGTTAAAAACGAATAAATAAAAATTCGCGTTTTATGCTTAATAAGCATTTAAGCAATTTAAAGCTAAATCGGTTTTCAAAATAAGCATATTAAGCATTTAGATCGAATAAATTCAAATAGGCGTTTATATTTACTTAAAACGAGAAATAAAAGCTTCAATACGTTTGTTTCGCTTAAAACATTTAAAGCTTTTAAACGTGTATCGTTCTAAATAACGCATATTAAAAAATCAATATGAAAATTTCGTCAATTAGCAATATTACGTAAAAACGAAATAAAAGCTTTAAACGTTTCGTTTAACGCAGATTAAAACTCATAACGTCTTTTGCTAAAATAAAATCGTTCAAATTAGAAGATTAAAAAGTCAAATAATAAAATATTCGAATTTATGATGTAATTACGCGTTTTAAAGCGATTTTAACGCTAAAACGCAGATTAAGCTAAAAAGTCTTTTCAGCATTTAAAATAGATTTCAAGCATTTAGATGCAATATTAAAAAAAAAATTAATAAAAAAATAAAAATTTGTTTTTTTGTTTTACGCGTTAAAACGCAGATTAAAGCTCAAAACGTGCTGTTTTGCTAAAATAAGCATTTTCAAGCATTTTAGATCGTTGAAATCGTTCAAATAGACGCATATTAATAAAAACGAATAATAAAAATTCTCGTTTTATGCTGTTTTACGCGTTAAAACGAATTAAAGCTCAAAACGTGCTGTTTTGCTAAAATAAGCATTTTCAAGCATTTTAGATTGTTGAAATCGTTTAAATAGAACGCAATATTAATAAAAACGAATAAAAAATTCGTCGTTTTTATGTTGTTTTACGCGTTAAAACGCAGATTAAAGCTCAAAACGTGCTGTTTTGCTAAAATAAGCATTTTCAAGCATTTTAGATCTGTTGAAATCGTTTAAATAGAGCAATATTAATAAAAACGAATTAAAAAGAAGCATTTATAAGCGATTTTAAAAGTTAAACGTAGATTAAAGCTCAAACGTGCTGTTTTGCTAAAATAAAGCATTTTCAAGCATTTTAGATCGTTAAATACGTTCAAAGACGAATATTAAAAAACGAATAATAAAAATTCGTCGATTTTATGTGTCGTTTAACGCGTTAAAACGCAGATTAAAGCTCAACGTGCTGTTTTGCTAAAATAAGCATTTTCAAGCATTTTTAGAATGTGGAAATCGTTCAAATAGACGCAAATTAATAAAAAACGAAAATAAAAATGTCGTTTTATGCTGTTTTACGCGTTATAACCTAAGCTTAAAGCTCAAACGTGCTGTTTTCTAAAATAAGCATTTTCAAGCATTTTAGATTTGAAATCGTTCAAATAGAAGCAATATTAATAAAAACGAATAAAAAAAAATTTCGTCGTTTTATGCTGTTTTACGCGTTAACAACGAAGCTAAAACTCAAAACGTGCTGTTTTGCAAAATAAGCATTTTCAAGCATTTTAGAACGTTGAAATCGTTCAAATAGACGCAATATTAATAAAAACGAATAAAAAAATTCGTCATTTTTATGCTGTTTTACGCGTTAAAAACGCAGATTAAAAGCTCAAAACGTGCTGTTTTGCTTAAATAAGCATTTTCAAGCATTTTAGATCGTTGCAATCGTTCAAATAGACGCAATATTAATAAAAACGAATAATAAAAATTTCGTCGTTTTTATGCTGTTTTACGCGTTAAAACGCAGAATAAAGCTCAAAACGTGCTGTTTTGCTAAAATAAGCATTTTCAAGCATTTTAGATCGTTGAAATCGTTCAAATAGAAGCAACATTAATAAAAAACGAATAATAAAAAAATCGTCGTTTTATGCTGTTTTACGCGTTAAAACGCAGATTAAAGCTCAAAACGTGCAGTTTTGCTAAAATAAGCATTTTCAAGCATTTTAGATCGTTGAAATAGTTCAAATAGACGCAATATTAATAAAAACGAATAATAAAAATTTCGTCGTATTTATGCTGTTTTACGCGCTAAAACGCTGATTAAAAGCTCAAAACGTGCTGTTTTGCAAAAATAAGCATTTTCAAGCATTTTAGATCGTTGAAATCGTTCAAATAGACGCAATATTAATAAAAACGAATAATAAAGAATTTGTCGTTTTATGCTGTTTTACGCGTTAAAACGTTGATTAAACTCAAAACGTGCTGTTTTGCTTAAAATAAGCATTTTCAAGCATTTTAGATCGTTTTAAATCGTTCAAATAGACGTGCAATATTAATAAAAACGAATAATAAAAAATTCGTCGTTTTTTATGCTGTTTTACGCGTTAAAACGCAGATTAAAGCTCAAACGTGCTGTTTTGCTAAAATAAGCATTTTCAAGCATTCTGATCGTAAATCGTTTAATAGAAGCAATATTAATAAAAACGAATAATAAAAATTCGTCGTTTTTAGCTGTTTTACGCGTTAAAACGCAGATTAAAACTCAAAACGTGCTGTTTTGCTAAAATAAGCATTTTCAAGCATTTTAGATCGTTGAAATCGTTCAAATAGACGCAATTTAATAAAACGAATAATAAAAATTTCGTCGTTTTATGCTGTTTTACGCGTTAAAACGCTGATTAAAGTCAAAACGTGCTGTTTTGCTAAAATAAGCATTTTCAAGCATTTTAGATCGTTGAAATCGTTCAAATAGACGCAATATTAATAAAAATGAATAATAAAAATTTGTCGTTTTATGCTCAAAACGTGCTGTTTTGCTAAAATAAGCATTTTCAAGCCATTTAGATCGTTGAAATCGTTCAAATGAAGCAATATTAATAAAAACGAATAATAAAATTTCGTCGTTTTTATGCTGTTTACGCGTTAAAACGCAGATTAAAGCTCAAAACGTGCTGTTTTGCTCAAAATAAGCATTTTCAAAACATTTTAGATCGTTGAAATCGTTCAAATAGAAGCAATATTAATAAAAACGAATAATAAAAAATTGTCGTTTTATGCTGTTTTACGCGTTAAACGCAGATTAAAGCTCAAAACGTGCTGTTTTGCTAAAATAAGCAGTTTTCAAGCATTATAGATCGTTGAAATCGTTTAAATGAAGCAATATTAATAAAAACGAATAATAAAAAATTCGTCATTTTATGCTGTTTTACGCGTTAAACGCAGATTAAAGCTCAAAACGTGCTGTTTTGCTAAAATAAGCATTTTCAAGCATTTTAGATCGTTGAAATCGTTCAAATAGAAGCACAATTAATAAAAAACGAATAATAAAAATTCGTCGTTTTATGCTGTTTTACGCGTTAAAACGCAGATTAAAAGTCAAACGTGCTGTTTTGCTAAAATAAGCATTTTCAAGCATTTTAGATCGTTGAAATCGTTCAAATAGACGCAATATTAATAAAAACGAATAATAAAAATTTCGTCGTTTTATGCTGTTTTACGCGTTAAGACGCAGATTAAAGCTCAAAACGTGCTGTTTTGCTAAAATAAGCATTTTTAAGCATTTTAGATCGTTGAAATCGTTCAAATAGACGCAATATTAATAAAAACGAATAATAAAATTTCGTCGTTTTATATGCTGTTTTACGCGTTAAAACGCAGATTAAAGCTCAAAACGTGCTGTTTTGCTAAAATAAGCATTTTCAAGCATTTTAGATCTTTGAAATCGTTCAAATAGAAGCAATATTAATAAAACGAATAATAAAAATTCGTCGTTTTTATGCTGTTTTACGCGTTAAAACGCAGATTAAAGCTCAAAAAGTGCTGTTTTGCTAAAATAAGCATTTTCAAGCATTTTAGATCGTTGAAATCGTTCAAATAGACGCAATATTAATAAAAACGAATAATAAAATTCGTCGTTTTTATGCTGTTTTACGCGTTAAAACGCAGATTAAAGCTCAAAACGTGCTGTTTTGCCAAAATAAGCATTTTCAAGCATTTTAGATCGTTGAAATCGTTCAAATAGAAGCAATATTAATAAAAACGAATAATAAAAATTTCGTCGTTTTATGCTGTTTTACGCGTTAAAACGCAGAATAAAGCTCAAAACGTCCTGTTTTGCTAAAATAAGCATTTTCAAGCTTTTAGATCGTTGAAATCGTTCAAATAGAAGCAATATTAATAAAAACGAATAATAAAAAATTCGTCGTTTTTATGCTGTTTTACGCGTTAAAACGCAGATTAAAAGCTCAAAACGTGCTGTTTTGCTAAAATAAGCATTTTCAAGCATTTTAGATCGTTGAAATCGTTCAAATAGGCGCAATATTAATAAAAACGAGAAATAAAAAATTCGTCGTTTTATGCTGTTTTACGCGTTAAAACTCAGATTAAAGCTCAAAACGTGCTGTTTTTCTAAAATAAGCATTTTCAAGCATTTTAGATCGTTGAAATCGTTCAAATAGAAGCAATATTAATAAAAACGAATTATAAAAAATCGTCGTTTTATGCTGTTTTACGCGTTAAAACGCAGATTAAAACTCATAACGTGCTGTTTTGCTAAAATAAACATTTTCAAGCATTTTAGAAGGTTGAAATCGTTCAAATAGACGCAATATTAATAAAAACGAATAATAAAAATTTCGTCGTTTTTATGCTGTTTTACGCGTTAAAACGCAGATTAAAGCTCAAAACGTGCTGTTTTGCTAAAATAAAGCATTTTCAAGCATTTTAGATCGTTGAAATCGTTCAAATAGAAGCAATATTAATAAAAAACGAATAATAAAAATTCGTCGTTTTATGCTGTTTTACGCGTTAAAACGCAGATTAAAGCTCAAAACGTGCTGTTTTGCTAAAATAAGCATTTTCAAGCATTTTAGATCGTTGAAATCGTTCAAATAGACGCAATATTATAAAAACGAATAATAAAAATTCGTCTTTTATGCTGTTTTACGCGTTAAAACGCAGATTAAAGCTCAAAACGTGCTGTTTTGCTAAAATAAGCATTTTCAAGCATTTTGATTGTTGAAATCGTTTAAATAGAAGCAATATTAATAAAACGAATAACGAATAAATAAACTCGTTCGATTTTATTTGATGTTTCGCGTTAAAACGCAGATTAAAAGCTCAAAACTGTGCGTTTTGCTATAAATAAGCATTTTCAAGCATTTTAGATCGTTGAAATGTTCAAATAGACGCAATATTTAAAAACGAATAATAAAAATTTCGTCGTTTTATAGCTGTTTTACGTAAAACGCAATGAATAAACTCAAAACGTGCTGTTTTGCTAAAAAAGCATTTTCAAGCATTTAGATCGTTGAAATCGTTCAAATAGAGTCAATTAATAAAAACGAATAATAAAATTCGTCGTTTTATGGTTTTACGCGTTAAAACGTAGATTAAACTCAAAACGTGCTGTTTTGCTAAAATAAGCATTTTCAAGCATTTTAGATCGTTGAAATCGTTCAAATAGACGCAATATTAATAAAAATGAATAATAAAAATTTGTCGTTTTATGCTCAAACGTGCTGTTTTTGCTAAAATAAGCATTTTCAGCAATTTTAGATCGTTGAAATCGTTCAACAGTAGCAATATTAATAAAAACGAATAATAAAATTTCGTCGTTTTATGCTGTTTTACGCGTTAAAAACGCAGATTAAAGCTCAAAACGTGCTGTTTTGCTAAAATAAGCATTTTCAAGCATTTTAGATCGTTGAAATCGTTCAAATAGACGCAATATTAATAAAAACGAATAATAAAATTTCTGTCGTTTTTTTGCTGTTTTACCAGTTAAAACGCAGATTAAAGCTCAAAACGTGCTGTTTCAACATTTCAAGCATTTTCAAGCATTTTAGATCGTTGAAATCGTTCAAATAGAAGCAATATTAATAAAAACGAATAATAAAAATTCGTCGTTTTTAAGCTGTTTTACGCGTTAAAACGCAGATTAAAGCTCAAAACGTGCTGTTTTGCTAAAATAAGCATTTTCAAGCATTTTAGATCGTTGAAATCGTTCAAATAGACGCAATATTAATAAAAACGAATAATAAAAATTCGTCGTTTTATGCTGTTTTACGCGTTAAAACGCGATTAAAGCTCAAAACGTGCTGTTTTGCTAAAATAAGCATTTTCAAGCATTTTAGATCGTTGAAATCGTTCAAATAGACGCAATATTAATAAAAAGAATAATAAAAAATTCGTGTTTATGCTGTTTTCGCGTTACGAATAAAGCTCAAAACGTGCTGTTTTGCTAAAATAAGCATTTTAAGCATTTTAGATCGTTGAAATCGTTCAAATAGAAGCAATAATTAATAAAAACGAATAATAAAAATTTCGTCGTTTTTATGCTGTTTTACGCGTTAAAACGCAGATAAAAGCTCAAAACGTGCTGTTTTGCTAAAATAAGCATTTTCAAGCATTTTAGATCGTTGAAATCGTTCAAATAGACGCAATATTAATAAAAACGAATAATAAAAATTTCGTCGTTTTATGCTGTTTTACCGTTAAAACGCAGATTAAAGCTCAAAACGTGCTGTTTCTAAAGCATTAACATTTTCAAGCATTTTAGATCGTTGAAATCGTTCAAATAGAAGCAATATTAATAAAAACGAATAATAAAAATTCGTCGTTTTATGCTGTTTTACGGTTAAACGCAGATTAAAGCTCAAAACGTGCTGTTTTGCTAAAATAAGCATTTTCAAGCATTTTAGATCGTTGAAATCGTTCAAATAGACGCAATATTAATAAAAACGAATAATAAAAATTTCGTCGTTTTATGCTGTTTTACGCGTTAAAACGCAGATTAAAGCTCAAAACGTGCTGTTTTGCTAAAATAAGCATTTTCAAGCATTTAGATCGTTGAAATCGTTCAAATAGAACGCAATATTAATAAAAACGAATAATAAAATTCGTCGTTTTATGCTGTTTTACGCGTTAAAAAACGCAGAAAAAGCTCAAAACGGGCTGTTTTGCTAAAATAAGCATTTTCAAGCATTTTAGATCGTTGAAATCGTTCAAATAGAAGCAATATTAATAAAAACGAATAATAAAAAATTCGTCGTTTTATGCTGTTTTACGCGTTAAAACGCAGATTAAAGCTCAAAACGTGCTGTTTTGCTAAAATAATCATTTTCAAGCATTTTAGATCGTTGAAATCGTTCAAATAGAAGCAATATTAATAAAAACGAATAATAAAAATTCGTCGTTTTTATGCTGTTTACGCGTTAAAACGCAGATTAAAGCTAAAACGTGCTGTTTTGCTAAAATAAGCATATTCAAGCATTTTAGATCGTTGAAATCGTTCAAATAGACGCAATATTAATAAAAACGAGATAATAAAAAAATTTCGTCGTTTTTGCTGTTTTACGCGTTAAAACGCAGATTAAAGCTCAAAACGTGCTGTTTTGCCAAAATAAGCATTTTCAAGCATTTTAGATCGTTGAAATCGTTCAAATAGACGTAATTAATAAAAAGTAATAAAATTGTCGTTTTATGTGTTTTACGCGTTAAAAGAGTTCAAAAGCCAAAGTTTTTGAAAATAACATTTTCGACGATTTTATGTTTACCGTTCAAATAGACGCAATATTAATAAACGAATAATAAAAATTGTCGTTTTATGTGTTTTACCCTTAAAAGCAGATTAAAGCTCAAAAGCGTTTTAAAATTAAGCATTTTATGCTATTTAAATCGTTGAAATCGTTCAAAGACGCAATATTATAAAACGAATAATAAAATTTTGCTTTTTGCTGTTTTACGTTAAGACGCATAAAAACAAAACGCTTTTAAAATAAGTTTTTAAGCATTTTAGTCGTTGAAACGTCAAAAAGCAAAAATAAAAAAAAAAATTTCCGTTTTTAATGCTGTTTTACCGTTAAAAGCAGAAAAACTCAAAACGGGCTGTTTTGCTAAAATGCATTTTAAGCATTTTAGATCGTTGAAATCGTTCAAATAGAAAGTTATTAAAAAAGAATAATATTTTGCTTTTTAGTGTTTACGTTAAATAAAAGCAGATTAAAAGCTCAAAACTGCTGCGTTTTAATTTTTTAAGCTTAATTGAAATGTTCAAATAGAAGCAATATTAATAAAACGAATAATAAACATTTCGTTTTATGTGTTTACGCGTAAAACGCAGATTAAAACTCAAAACGGCTGTTTTGCTAAAATGTTTTTAGCTTAAGATCGTTGAAAATCGTCAAAAAGCAAATAAAACAAGAATTAAATTTTCGTCAATGCTGTTTTACCGTTAAAACGAATTAAAAAAACGCTGTTTTGCTAAATAAGCTTTAACGACATTTTAGATCTTTAAACGTTCAAATGAAAATAATTTAATAAAAAGAATAATAAATTCGTCGTTTACTGTTTAGCTAAAAAAAGAAAGCTCAAAACGTGCTGTTTTTATAAGCTTTCAAGCATTTTAGATCTAAAGTGCGTTTTAAATAGAAGCATTTAATAAAAGAATAATAAAAATTCGTCATTTTAAGCTGTTTACGCGTTAAAAAAATTAAACTCAAATGCGTGTTTTGCGTTAAAATAAGCATTTTGCTAAACGTTGTTTTCTAAAATTTCAAATATAGACGTTAAAAAAACGTAAATAAAATTGATTTTTAAAATTTTCGGTTAAAGCAGTAAAGCTAAAACGGCGTTTGCTAAAAAGCGATTTTCAAAGCATTTTAGATCGTTGAAATCGTTCAATAGAAGCAATATTAATAAAAACGAATAATAAAAATTCGTCGTTTTATGCTGTTTTACGCGATAAAACGAGATTAAAGCTCAAACGGCTGTTTTGCTAAAATAAGCATTTTCAAGCATTTTAGATCGTTGAAACGTTCAAAGACGCAATATTAATAAAAACGAATAATAAAAATTCGTCGTTTTTATGCTGTTTTACGCGTTAAAACGCAGATTAAAACTCAAAACGTGCTGTTTTGCTAAAATAAGCATTTTCGCATTTTAGATCGTTGAAATCGTTCAAATAGACGCAACATTAATAAAACGAATAAAAAATTCTCGTTTTAGTGGGTTTTACGCGTTAAGACGGCAGATTAAAAGCTCAAAACGTGCTGTTTTCGCAAAATAAAGCATTTTTAAGCATTTTAGATCGTTGAAATCGTTCAAAGAGACGCAATAAAATAAAACGAATAATAAAAATTTCGTCGTTTTATGTTGTTTTACGCGTTAAAACGCAGAAAAGCTCAAACGTGGCTGTTTTGCAAAATAAGCATTTTCAAGCATTTTAGATCGTTGAAATCGTTCAAAATAGAAGAATATTAATAAACGAATAATAAAAAATTCGTCGTTTTTATGCTGTTTACGCGTTAAAACGCAGATTAAAGCTCAAAACGTGCTGTTTTGCTAAAATAATTATTTCAAGCATTTTAGATCGTTGAAATCGTACAAATAGAGCAAATAATAAAAACGAATAATAAAACATTCGTCGTTTTATGCTGTTTTACGCGTTAAAACGCAGATTAAACTCAAAACGCTCTGTTTTGCTAAAATAAGCATTTTCAAGCATTTTAGATCGTTGAAATCGTTCAAATAGACGCAATATTAATAAAAACGATAATAAAAATGTCGTCGTTTTTTTACTGTTTTACGCGTTAAAACGCAGATTAAAGCTCAAAAAGTGTGTTTTGCTAAAATAACATTTTCAAGCATTTTAGATCGTTGAAACCTTCAAATAGCAGCAAATTAATCAAAAACGAATAATAAAAAATTTGTCGTTTTATGCTGTTTTACGCGTTAAAACGCAGATTAAGCCTCAAAAAGTGCTGTTTTGCTAAAAAAGCATTTTCAAGCATTTTAGATCGTTGAAATCGTTCAAATAGAAGCAATATTAATAAAAACGAATAATAAAAATTTCGTCGTTTTATGCTGTTTTACGCGTTAAAACGCAGATTAAAGCTCAAAAAAGTGATGTTTTGCTAAAATAAGCATTTTCAAGCATTTAAGATCGTTGAAATCGTTCAAATAGGCGCAATATTAATAAAACGAATAATAAAAATTTCGTCGTTTTTATGCTGTTTTTACGCGTTAAGACGCAGATTAAAGCTCAAAACGTGCTGTTTTGCTAAAATAAGCATTTTAAGCATTTTAGATCGTTGAAATCGTTCAAATAGACGCAAAAAAATAAAAACGAATAATAAAATTTCGTCGTTTTATGCTGTTTTACGCGTTAAAACGCAGAAAAAACTCAAAACGGGCTGTTTTGCTAAAATAAGCATTTCAAGCATTTTAGATCGTTTAAATCGTTCAAATAGAAGCAATATTAATAAAAACGAATAATAAAAATTCGTCGTTTTATGCTGTTTTACGCGTTAAAACGCAGATTAAAGCTCAAAACGTGCTGTTTTGCTAAAATAATCATTTTCAAGCATTTTAGATCGTTGAAATCGTTCAAATAGAAGCAATATTAATAAAAACGAATAATAAAACATTCGTCGTTTTATGCTGTTTTACGCGTTAAAACGCAGATTAAAGCTCAAAACGTGCTGTTTTGCTAAAATAAGCATTTTCAAGCATTTTAGATCGTTGAAATCGTTCAAATAGACGCAATATTAATAAAACGAATAACAAAATTTCGTCGTTTTTATGCTGTTTTACGCGTTAAAACGCAGATTAAAGCTCAAAACGTGCTGTTTTTGCTAAAATAAGCATTTTCAAGCATTTTAGATCTTTGAAATCGTTCAAATAGAAGCATATTAATAAAACGAATAATAAAATTCGTCGTTTTATGCTGTTTTACGCGTTAAACGCAGATTAAAGCTCAAAACGTGCTGTTTTGCTAAAATAAGCATATTCAAGCATTTTGATCGTTGAAATCGTTCAAATAGACGCAATATTAATAAAAAACGAATAATAAAAATTTCGTCGTTTTATGCTGTTTTACGAGTTAAAACGCAGATTAAAGCTCAAAACGTGCTGTTTTGCCAAAATAAGCATTTTCAAGCATTTTAGATCGTTGAAATCGTTCAAATAGAAGCAAATATTAATAAAAACGAATAATAAAAATTTCGTCGTTTTTATGCTGTTTTACGCGTTAAAACGCAGATTAAAGCTCAAAACGTGCTGTTTTGCTAAAAAAAATCATTTTCAAGCATTTTAGATCGTTGAAACCTTTCAAATAGAAGCAATATTAATCAAAACGAATAATAAAAATTTGTCGTTTTTATGCTGTTTTACGCGTTAAAACGCAGATTAAAGCTCAAAACGTGCTGTTTTGCTAAAATAAGCATTTTCAAGCATTTTAGATCGTTGAAATCGTTCAAATAGAAGCAATATTAATAAAAACGAATAATAAAAATTCGTCGTTTTATGCTGTTTTACGCGTTAAAACGCAGATTAAAGCTCAAAACGTGCTGTTTTGCTAAAATAAGCATTTTCAAGCATTTTAGATCGTTGAAATCGTTCAAATAGACGCAATATTAATAAAAACGAATATATTACTTTCTTTTGCGAATACGTAATCCATGTTGTATATTTATAAAATATTTATTTATTAAAATTATACGTGATTTTGATTTCAATTTTATTTTGAGTTTGACATGTTTCGCCCAGAGGGCATCTTCATAAACTGTTTATGAAGAGTTAAAGAGTTTATGAAGATGCCCTCTGGGCGAAACATGTCAAACTCAAAAATAAAAATTGTAAATCCAAAAATCACGTATAATGTTTAATAAATAAATATTTTTATAAAAACGAATAATAAAAATTTCGTCGTTTTATGCTGTTTTACGCGTTAAAACGCAGAATAAAGCTCAAAACGTGCTGTTTTGCTAAAATAAGTATTTTCAAGCATTTTAGATCTTTGAAATCGTTCAAATAGAAGCAATATTAATAAAAACGAATATAAAAATTCGTCGTTTTATGTGTTTTACGCGTTAAAACGCAGATTAAAGCTCAAAACGTACTGTTTTTGCTAAAATAAGCATTTTCAAGCATTTTAGATCGTTGAAATCGTTCAAATAGAAGCAATATTAATAAAAAGGAATAATAAAAATTAGTCGTTTTTATGCTGTTTTACGCGTTAAAACGCAGATTAAAGCTCAAAACGTGATGTTTTGCTAAAATAAGCATTTTCAAGCATTTTAGATCGTTGAAATCGTTCAAATAGAAGCAATATTAATAAAAACGAATAATAAAAATTCGTCGTTTTATGCTGTTTTACGCGTTAAAACGCAGATTAAAGCTCAAAACGTGCTGTTTTGCTAAAATAAGTATTTTCAAGCATTTTAGATCTTTGAAATCGTTCAAATAGAAGCAATATTAATAAAAACGAATATAAAAAATTCGTCGTTTTATGCTGTTTTACGCGTTAAAACGCAGATTAAAAGCTCAAAACGTACTGTTTTGCTAAAATAAGCATTTTCAAGCATTTTAGATCGTTGAAATCGTTCAAATAGAAGCAATATTAATAAAAAGGAATAATAAAAAATTAGTCGTTTTATGCTGTTTTACGCGTTAAAACGCAGATTAAAGCTCAAAACGTGATGTTTTGCTAAAATAAGCATTTTCAAGCATTTTAGATCGTTGAAATCGTTCAAATAGAAGCAATATTAATAAAAACGAATAATAAAAATTCGTCGTTTTATGCTGTTTTACGCGTTAAAACGCAGATTAAAAGCTCAAAACGTGCTGTTTTGCTAAAATAAGTATTTTCAAGCATTTTAGATCTTTGAAATCGTTCAAATAGAAGCAATATTAATAAAAACGAATATAAAAAATTCGTCGTTTTATGCTGTTTTACGCGTTAAAACGCAGATTAATGCTCAAAACGTGCTGTTTTGCTAAAATAAGCATTTTCAAGCATTTTAGATCGTTGAAATCGTTCAAATAGAAGCAATATTAATAAAAACGAATAATAAAAAATTCGTCGTTTTTATGCTGTTTTACGCGTTAAAACGCAGATTAAAGCTCAAAACGTGATGTTTTGCTAAAATAAGCATTTTCAAGCATTTTAGATCGTTGAAATCGTTCAAATAGAAGCAATATTAATAAAAACGAATAATAAAATATTCGTCGTTTTATGCTGTTTTACGCGTTAAAACGCAGATTAAAGCTCAAAACGTGCTGTTTTGCTAAAATAAGCATTTTCAAGCATTTTATATCGTTGAAATCGTTCAAATAGACGCAATATTAATAAAACGAATAATAAAATTTCGTCGTTTTATGCTGTTTTACGCGTTAAAACGCAGATTAAAGCTCAAAACGTGCTGTTTTGCTAAAATAAGCATTTCAAGCATTTTAGATCGTTGAAATCGTTCAAATCGGCGCAATATTAATAAAAACGAATAATAAAATTTCGTCGTTTTTATGCTGTTTTACGCGTTAAGACGCAGATTAAAGCTCAAAACGTGCTGTTTTTTAAAAAAAGCATTTTAAGCATTTTAGATCGTTGGGAAAACGTCTTTTAAATAGACCCCAAAAAAAAAAAAAAACGAATAATTAAAAATTTTTTTGTTTTATGTTTTTTTACCGGGTTAAAAAAGCAAAAAAACTCAAACGGGTTTTTTTTTAAAATGTATTTTGCATTTTAGATCGTTTAAATCGTTCAAAAAAGAAGCAATAATTAAAAAACAAAAAATAAAAAATTTTGTCGTTTTTAAGGTTTTTTCCCCTTAAAACCCCAGATTAAAAGCTCAAAACGTGCTGGGTTTTTAAAAAAAATCATTTCAAGCATTTTGATCGGGAAAACGTTCAAATAGAAGCAATATTAATAAAAACAAAAAAAACATTCGTCGTTTTTTTGTTTTTTTTACGGGGTTAAAAAGCAGATTAAAGCCTTTAAAACGTGTTTTTTTGCTAAAAAAAAGCATTTTTAAGCATTTTAGATCGTTGGGAAAACGTTCAAATAGACGCAATATTAATAAAAAAAAGAATAACAAAAAATTTTGTCGTTTTTTTGTTGGGTTTTTCGCGTTAAAAAAGAGATTAAAAACTCAAAAAAGGCTTTTTTTGCTAAAATAAGCATTTTCAAGCATTTTAGATCTTTGAAACCCTTCCCAAAAAGGAAAGGGATTTAAAAAAAACGAATAATTAAAAAGTCGTTTTTTTCTGTTTTACGCGTTAAAACGCAGATTAAAGCCCCAAAAAGTGCTGTTTTTAAAATAAGCATAACCCATTTAGATCGTTGAAATCGTTCAAATAGACGAATATTAATAAAAACGAATAATAAAAAATTTTTTGCCCTTTTTTTGTTGGGTTTTTCGAGTTGAGATTTAAAAGCTCAAAACGTGCTTTTTGGTTTTCCAAAAAAGATTTTTAAGCATTTTAGATCGTTGAAATCGTTCCCAAATAGAAGAATTTAAAAAAAACGAATAATAAAAAATTTCGTCTTTTTTATGTTGTTTTAGCTTAAAAACGCAGTTTAAAAAGCTCAAAAAGGGCTGTTTTTTTAAAATAATCATTTTCAAGCTTTTTAGATCGCGGGAAACCTTCTTTGGCAAATTAATTCAAAAACGAAAAAATTTTAAAATTTGTCGTTTTATTTTTTTTTTTACGTTAAAACGCAGTTTTAAACTCAAAACGGCTGTTTTTAAAAAGCATTTTCAAGCATTTTAGATCGTTAAAAATCGTTCAAATGGGAAGCAATAAAATTAAAAACAAAACAAAAAAAATTCGTCGTTTTTATGTTTTTTTACCGCGTTAAAACGCAGATTAAAGCTAAAAAGGGCGGGTTTTGCTAAAAAAAGATTTTCGCATTTTGACGTTGAAATGTTCAAATGGGAGCAAATTAAAAAAAAAAGGGAATATATTTTTTTTTGGGAATACGAAATTTCCATTTTGGGTATTTAAAAATATTTTTTATTTTTTGGCGGGGTTTTTTTTTTTCATTTTTTTTTGAGTTTAAATTTTTCCCCCCGGGGAAATTTCATAAACCTTTTGGGCGAAGAGGGTTTTTATGAAGATGCCCTCTGGGGAAAAAATGTCAAACTTCCAAAAAAAAAAAAATTTGTAAATCCAAAATCACGTATAATGTTTAATAAATAAATATTTTTTTTAAAAACGAATAATTAAAAAATTTTGCCCTTTTATGCTGTTTTACGCGTTAAAACGGGAGAATAAAAACCCCAAAAAGTGCTGTTTTTTTAAAAAAAAGATTTTCAAGCATTTTTTAAACCAAATCGTTCAAATAGAAGCAAAAATTAATAAAAAAGAATATAAAAAAACGTCGTTTTATGCTTTTTTTAAGCGTTAAAAGGGATTAAAAGCTCAAAAAGTAAAGTTTTTAAAAAAACATTTTTGTAAATTTAGGGTCGTTGAAACCGCCCCAAAAAAGCAAAAATTAATAAAAAGGAAAATAAAAAAATTAATGTTTTATGTTTTTTTTACGCGTTAAAACGAGATTTTTAAAACTCAAAAAGTGCCGTTTTTTAAAATAAGCATTTTCAAGCATTTTAATCGTTTAAACCCTTCAAATAGAAAAAAATATTAATAAAAAAAAAGAATAATAAAAAATTTGCCCTTTTTTTGTTTTTTTACGCGTTAAAAAAGAGATTAAAGCTCAAAAAGGGTGTTTTGCTAAAATAAGATTTTCAAGCATTTTTGATCGTTTAAACCCCTTTAAATAGAAGCAATATTAATAAAAACGAATAATAAAAAAAATTTGTCGTTTTTATGTTTTTTTTACCCCGTTAAAACGCAGAAAAAGCTCAAAACGGCTGTTTTGCTTAAAAAACATTTTCAAGCATTTTAGATCGTTGAAATTCCCCCTTTTAAATAGACCCCAAAAAAAAAAAAAACAATAATTTTCCTTTATGTTTTTAAGTTTTTTTACGCGTTAAAAAAGCAGAAAAAACCCCAAAAAGGTTTTTTAAAAAAGCATTTTCAAGCATTTTAGATCGTTAAAATCGTTCAAATAGAAGAAAAATTAATAAAAAAAAGAAAAAAAAAAAAAATTCGTCTTTTTTTGCTGTTTTTCGCGTTAAAAACGCAGATTAAAACCCAAAAAAGTGCTGTTTTGCTAAAATAATCATTTTCAAGCATTTTAGACGTTGAAACCCTTCAAATAAAACAAATTAATAAAAAAAGAATAAAAAAAACATCTTTTTCGTTTTATGTTTTTTTTAGTTAAAAAGAGATTAAAGCTCCAAAAAAGTGCTTTTTTAGCTAAAAATAAGGGATTTTCGCATTTTTGATCGTTGAAACCGTTCAAATAGACGAATTAATAAAAACGAATAAAAATAAATTTCGTCGTTTTATGCTGTTTTACCCTTAAAACGCAGATTAAAAACCCCAAAAAGTGCTGTTTTTGCTAAAAAAAAGCATTTTCAAGCATTTTACGTTAAAATCGTGCAAATAAGCTAAAAAATCATTATAATAAAAAATTTCTCGTTTTATGTGTTTTACCGTTCAAAACGCAGATTTAACCAAAACGAGCTGTTTTCTAAAATATATTTTACGTTAGATCGTTGAAACCTTAAATAGAAGCAATATTAATCAAAAAGAAAATAAAAAATTTGTCGTTTTAATGTTTTCGTTAAAAACATGATTAAAACTAAAAACGTGCTGTTTTTAAAATAACATTTTACTTTAACGCGATTGAAATCGTCGTTTAATAAAATATAATAAACAAGAATAAAAATTCGTCGTTTTTTGCTGTTTTACGCAGTTAAAAAAACGAGATAAAACTCAAAAGTTTCGTTTTCGCTAAAATAAGATTAACATTTTAGATCGTTGAAATGTTTTCAAAAGAAGCAATATTCAAAAACGAATAATTAAATTCGTCGTTTTATAGCGTTTTACGTTAAAACGCAGAATTTAAAACTAAACGTGCTGTTTTGCTTAAAAAGGTTAAAGCATTTTATCAAAACGTAAACGTTCAAATAGACGCAATATTAATAAAAACAATAATCAAAATCTTCGATGATGCTGTTTTAGCGTTAAAACGAGATTAAAAGCCAAATGCTGTTTACGCGTTATAAGCATTTTCAAGCATTTAAACTCTTGAAATTGCTAAATAGAAGCATTTAAAATTAATCGTTGAATAATTCAATTAGCGATTTTATTAAAACAAATTAAAAATTGTCGAATCGTGCTGTTTTGCTTAAGCAAATAAACTTAAGCTATTTTGTTTGAAATGTTCAAATTAGCAATATTAATAAACAAATAATAAAATTGTCATTTTATGCTGTTTTAACGCGTTAAAATCGCAGAATTAAACTCAAACGCGTTTACGCAAATAAGCTTTTAAACGCATTTTTGTAAAATAGCATTTTCAAATTTTGAAGCATATATTAATAAAACGAAAATAAAAATTGTCAAGGATTAAAACGCAGATTAAAAGCTCAAAAACGTGCTGTTTTTGCTAAAATAAGCATTTTCAAGCATTTTAGATCGTTGAAATCGTTCAAATAGACGCACATATTAAAAACGAATAATAAAATTTCGTCGTTTTTATGCTGTTTTACGCGTTAAAACGCAGAATAAACTCAAAACGTGCGTTTTGCTAAAATAAGCATTTTCAAGCATTTTAGATCGTTGAAATCGTTCAAATAGAAGCAATATTAATAAAAACGAATAATAAAAATTGTCGTTTTTTGCTGTTTTACGCATTAAAACTGCAGATTAAAGCTCAAAACGTGCTGTTTTGCTAAAATAAGCATTTTCAAGCATTTTAGATCGTTGAAATCGTTCAAATAGAAGCAATATTAATAAAAACGAATAATAAAATTTTCGTCGTTTTATGCTGTTTTACGCGTTAAAACGCAGATTAAAGCTCAAAACGTGCTGTTTTGCTAAAATAAGCATTTTCAAGCATTTTATATCATTGAAATCGTTCAAATAGACGCAATATTAAAAAAACGAATAATAAAAATTTCGTCGTTTTTATGCTGTTTTACGCGTTAAAACGCAGATTAAAGCTCAAAACGTGCTGTTTCAAGCATTTCAAGCATTTTTTAAGCATTTTAGATCTTTGAAATCGTTCAAATAGAAGAAATATTAATAAAAACGAATAATAAAAATTCGTCGTTTTATGCTGTTTTACGCGTTAAAACGCAGATTAAAGCTCAAAACGGGTGTTTTTCTAAAATAAGCATTTTCAAGCATTTTTAGATCGTGAAATCCCTTCAAATAGACGCAATATTAATAAAAAAGAATAATAAAAATTTCGTCGTTTTTAGCTGTTTTCGCGTTAAAACGCAGAATAAAACTCAAAACCTGCTGTTTTTAAAATAAGCATTTTCAAGCATTTTAGATCGTTGAAATCCCTTCAAATAGAAGCAATATTAATAAAAACAAATAATAAAAATTCGTCGTTTTTATGCTGTTTTACGCGTTAAAACGCAGATTAAACTCAAAACGTATGTTTTTGGGTAAAATAAGCATTTTCAAGCATTTTAGATCGTTGAAATCGTTCAAATAGAAGCAATATTAATAAAAGGAATAATAAAAATTAGTCGTTTTATGCTGTTTTACGCGTTAAAACGCAGATTAAAAACTCAAAACGTGCTGTTTTGCTAAAATAAGCATTTTCGCATTTTAGATCGTTGAAATCGTTCAAATAGAAGCAATATTAATAAAACGAATAATAAAAAAATTTGTCGTTTTATGCTGTTTTACCCTTAAAACGCAGATTAAAAGCTCAAAACGTGCTGTTTTGCTAAAATAAGCATTTTCAAGCATTTTAGATCGTTGAAATCGTTCAAAAAGACGCAATATTAATAAAAAACAATAATAAAAATTTCGTCGTTTTTATGTTTTTTTACGCGTTAAAACGCAGATTAAAAGTTCAAAACGTGCTGTTTTTCTAAAATAAGCATTTTCAAGCATTTTAGATCGTTGAAATCGTTCAAATAGACGCAATATTAATAAAAACGAATAATAAAAATTTTGTCGTTTTTATGTTTTTTTACGCGTTAAAACGCAGATTAAAAGCTCAAAACGTGTGTTTTGGGAAAAAAAAAGCATTTTCAAGCATTTTAGATCGTTGAAATCGTTCAAATAGAACAATATTAATAAAACGAATAATAAAAAATTCGTCGTTTTTGCTGTTTTTCGCGTTAAAACGCAGAATTTAAAACTCAAAACGTGCTGTTTTGCTAAAATAAGCATTTTCAAGCATTTTAGATCTTGAAATCGTTCAAATAGAAGCAATATTAATAAAAAAAAAATTCGTTTAATCGTCGTTTTTACGCGTTAAAAGCGTAACAAAACGCGATTAAAATAAACTTTCCATTTTAATCTGGAAATCGTTCAAAAGAAGCAATATTAATAAAAAAATAATAATAAAATTAGTCGTTTTTAATGTTTTTACGCGTTAAAACGCAGATTAAAGCTCAAAACGTCTGTTTTCTAAAATAAATTTCAAGCTATTTTAGATCGTTGAAATCGTTTCAAATGAAGCAATATTAATAAAAGATTAATAAAAATTATCTTTTTATGCTGTTTTACGCGTTAAAACGCAGATTAAAGCTCAAAACGTGCTGTTTTGCTAAAATAAGCATTTTCAAGCATTTTAGATCGTTGAAATCGTTCAAATAGACGCAATATTAATAAAAAACGAATAATAAAAATTTCGTCGTTTTATGCTGTTTTACGCGTTAAAACGCAGATTAAAGCTCAAAACGTGCTGTTTTGCTAAAATAAGCTATTTTCAAGCATTTTAGATCGTTGAAATCGTTCAAATAGACGCAATATTAATAAAAACGAATAATAAAAATTTCGTCGTTTTATGCTGTTTTACGCGATTAAAACGCAGATTAAAGCTCAAAACGTGCTGTTTTGCTAAAATAAGCATTTTCAAGCATTTTAATCGTTGAAATCGTTCAAATAGACGCAATATTAATAAAAACGAATAATAAAAAATTTCGTCGTTTTTATGCTGTTTTACGCGTTAAAACGCAGATTAAAAGCTCAAAACGTGCTGTTTTGTAAAATAAGCATTTTCAAGCATTTTACATCGTTGAAATCGTTCAAATAGAAGCAATATTAATAAAAACGAATAATAAAAATTTCGTCGTTTTATGCTGTTTTACGCGTAAAACGCAGATTAAAAGCTCAAAACGTGCTGTTTTGCTAAAATAAGCATTTTCAAGCATTTTAGATCGTTGAAATCGTTCAAATAGACGCAATATTAATAAAAACGAATAATAAAATTTCGTCGTTTTTATGCTGTTTTACGCGTTAAAACGCAGATTAATGCTCAAAACGTGCTGTTTTGCTAAAATAAGCATTTTCAAGCATTTTAGATCGTGAAATCGTTCAAATAGACGCAATATTAATAAAACGAATAATAAAAATTTCGTCGTTTTTGCTGTTTTACGCGTTAAAACGCAGATTAAAGCTCAAAACGTGCTGTTTTGCTAAAATAAGCATTTTCAAGCTTTTTTAGATCGTTGAAATCGTTCAAATAGACGCAATATTAATAAAAACGAATAATAAAAATTTCGTCGTTTTATGCTGTTTTACGCGTTAAAACGCAGATTATAGCTCAAAACGTGCTGTTTTGCTAAAATAAGCATTTTCAAGCATTTTAGATCTTTGAAATCGTTCAAATAGAAGCAATATTAATAAAAACGAATAATAAAAATTCAAATACAATGGTAGGTAGTACGAGAGGGTGGTATAAGCTGAGTAAAGTTAAGAAACACTTCACGCTATACCCTCACAATATCGCCAAAACGATATTTTACTAAACCATTGCAGTCAATGCATCAGGCTTGACAAATACTTGCATTGACTTGCAATGGTTTAGTAAAAATATCTTTTGGCGATATTTGAGGGATAGCATACGGTATTTACCTTTACTCAATAAAATTCGTCGTTTTATGCTGTTTTACGCGTTAAAACGCAGATTAAAGCTCAAAACGTGCTGTTTTGCTAAAATAAGCATATTCAAGCATTTTAGATCGTTGAAATCGTTCAAATAGACGCAATATTAATAAAAACGAATAATAAAATTTTCGTCGTTTTATGCTGTTTTACGCGTTAAAACGCAGATTAAAGCTCAAAACGTGCTGTTTTGCCAAAATAAGCATTTTCAAGCATTTTAGAACGTTGAAATCGTTCAAATAGAAGCAATATTAATAAAAACGAATAATAAAATTTCGTCGTTTTATGCTTTTTTACGCGTTAAAACGCAGATTAAAGCTCAAAACGTGCTGTTTTGCTAAAATAAGCATTTTCAAGCATTTTAGATCGTTGAAATCGTTCAAATAGAAGCAATATTAATAAAAACGAATAATAAAATATTCGTCGTTTTATGCTGTTTTACGCGTTAAAAAGCAGATTAAAAGCTCAAAACGTGCTGTTTTGCTAAAATAAGCATTTTCAAGCATTTTATCATTGAAATCGTTCAAATAGACGCAATATTAATAAAAACGAATAATAAAAATTTCGTCGTTTTATGCTGTTTTACGCGTTAAAACGCAGATTAAAGCTCAAAACGTGCTGTTTCAAGCATTTCAAGCATTTTCAAGCATTTTAGATCTTTGAAATCGTTCAAATAGAAGCAATATTAATAAAAACGAATAATAAAAATTCGTCGTTTTTATGCTGTTTTAGCGCGTTAAACGCAGATTAAAAGCTCAAAACGATGCTGTTTTGCTAAAATAAGCATTTTCAAGCATTTTAGATCGTTGAAATTGTTCAAATAGACGCAATATTAATAAAAACGAATAATAAAAATTTCGTCGTTTTATGCTTGTTTACGCGTTAAAACGCAGAATAAAGCTCAAAACGTGCTGTTTTGCTAAAATAAGCATTTTCAAGCATTTTAGATCGTTGAAATCGTTCAAATAGAAGCAATATTAATAAAAACGAATAATAAAAAAATTCGTCGTTTTTATGCTGTTTACGCGTTAAAACGCAGATTAAAGCTCAAAACGTACTGTTTTGCTAAAATAAGCATTTTCAAGCATTTTAGATCGTTGAAATCGTTCAAATAGAAGCAATATTAATAAAAAGGAATAATAAAAATTAGTCGTTTTTATGCTGTTTTACGCGTTAAAACGCAGATTAAAGCTCAAAACGTGCTGTTTTGCTTAAAATAAGCATTTTCAAGCGTTTTAGATCGTTGAAATCGTTCAAATAGAAGCAATATTAATAAAAACGAATAATAAAAATTCGTCGTTTTATGCTGTTTTTACGCGTTAGAACGCAGATTAAAGCTAAAACGTGCTGTTTTCTGTAAAATAAGCATTTTCAAGCATTTTAGATCGTTGAAATCGTTCAAATAGCGCAATAAATAAAAACGAATAATAAAAATTTTCCCTTTTTTTGCTGTTTTAGCGTTAAACGGATTAAAAATCAAAAAAGTGCTGTTTTGCTAAAAAAAAGATTTTTGCTTTTGATCGTTGAAACGTTCAAAAAGGCAAAAAATAAAAAAAGAATAATAAAAATTTTGTCGTTTTATGCTGTTTTTCGCGTTAAAACGCAGAAAAAGCTCAAAAAGGGGGTTTTGCAAAATGCATTTTTGCCCTTTTATCGTTGAAATCGTTCAAAAGAAGCAAATTTAAAAAAAACGAAAAAAAAAATTTCCGGTTTTTTTTGTTTTACGCGTTAAAACGCGAAAACCCCAAACGTTGTTTTTAAAATAACTTTTTAAACATTTTAGATCGTTTTAAATCGTTCAAATAGACAAAAATAAAACGAATAATAAAAAATTCGTGTTTTATGGTTTTCCGTTAAACGCAGAAAAAAGCTCAAAACGGGCTGTTTTTAAAATAAGATTTTTAAGCATTTTGATCGTTAAACGTTTCCCAAAAAGGAAAATTTAAAAAAAACAATAATAAAAATTTTGGGGTTTTATGTGACCCTTAAAACGCAGATTAAAACTCAAAGGCTGTTTTGCTAAAAAACATTTTCAAGTTTGATCTTTAAAACGTTCAAATAAAGCAATTTAAAAAAACGAATAATAAAAAAATTTGTCGTTTTTTTCTGTTTTGCTTAAAACCGATTGCCCCAAAACGTGCTGTTTTTAAAATAAGCATTTCGCATTTTGATCGGAAATCGTTCAAATAGACGCAATATTTAAAAAAAACGAATAATAAAAAAATTTTGTCGTTTTTTATGCTGTTTTACGCGTTAAAAACCGATTAAAACTCAAAACGTGCTGTTTTGCCAAAATAAGCATTTTCAAGCATTTTAGATCGTTGAAATCGTTCAAAAAGACGCAATATAAATAAAAACGAATAAAAAATTTGTCGTTTTATGTGTTTACGCGTTAAACGCAGATTAAAGCCTTTAAACGTGCTGTTTCAAGCATTTCAAGCATTTTTAAGCATTTTAGATCTTTGAAATCGTTCAAATAGAAGCAAAAATTAATAAAAACGAATAAAAAAATCGTCGTTTTATGCTGTTTTACGCGTAAAACGCAGATTAAAAACTCAAAACGTGCTGTTTTGCTAAAATAAGCATTTTCAAGCATTTTAGATCGTTGAAATCGTTCAAATAGTCGCAATAAAAAATAAAAACGAATAATAAAATTTCGTCGTTTTTATGCCGTTTTACGCGTTAAAAAGCAAATTAAAAACTCAAACGTGCTGTTTTGCTAAATAAGCATTTTCAGCATTTTAGATCGTTGAAATCGTTCAAATAAAACGTATTAATATAAAACGAATAATAAAAATTCGTCGTTTTATGCTGTTTTACGCGTTAAAACGCAGATTAAAGCTCAAAAAAGGCGTTTTGCTAAAAAAAAGCATTTTCAAGCATTTTAGATCGTTGAAATCTTCAAATAGACGCAATTTAAAAACGAATAATAAAAATTTCGTCGTTTTATGCTGTTTTACGCGTTAAGAGCAGATTAAAGCTCAAAAAGTGCTGTTTTGCTAAAATAAGCATTTTAAGCATTTTAGATCGTTGAAATCCCTTCAAATAGACGCAAAAAAATAAAAACGAATAATAAAAATTTCGTCGTTTTATGCTGTTTACGCGTTAAACGCAGAAAAAAATCAAACGGCTGTTTTGCTAAAATAAGCATTTTCAACATTTTTGATCTTGAAATCGTTCAAATGGGAAAAAATAAAAAAAATATAAAAAAAAATTTTTTTGTTTTTTTCGCGTTAAAAGCGATTAAAAAATCAAAAACGTTGGGGTTTTTTAAAATGTTTTTAAAAAATCGTTGAAATCGTTCAAATAGAACAATATTAATAAAAACGAATAAAAAAATTTTTTTTGCTGTTTTACGCGTTAAAAGCAGATTAAAGCTCAAAACCGGGGTTTTTAAAATAAGCATTTTCAAGCATTTTGATCGTTTAAATCGTTCAAAAAATTAAAAAAAAAAAATAAAAAAATTTCTCGTTTTTAAAAATTTTCCTTGCGTTAAATTTAAAACGTGCTGCTAAAATAAGCATTTTAAGCATTTTAGATCGTTGAAATCGTTCAAATAAACGCAATATTTAAAAAAAACGAATTATAAAAATTTCGTCGTTTTATGTTGTTTTACGCGTTAAAACGCAGATTAAAGCTCAAAACGTGCTGTTTTGCTAAAATAAGCATTTTCAAGCATTTTAGATCGTTGAAATCCGTTCAAATAGACGCAAATTAATAAAAACGAATAATAAAAATTTCGTCGTTTTTATGCTGTTTTACGCGGTAAAACGCAGATAAAAGCTCCCAAAAAGTGCTGTTTTGCTAAAATAAGCATTTTCAAGCATTTTACATCGTTGAAATCGTTCAAATAGACGCAATTAATAAAAACGAATAATAAAATTTTGTCGTTTTATGTGTTTTACGTTAAAACGCAGATTAAAGCTCAAAACGTGCGTTTGTTAAAATAAGCATTTTCAAGCATTTTACATCGTTGAAATCGTTCAAATAGGGAAACAATATTAATAAAACGAATAATAAAATTTGCGTTTTAATGCTGTTTTACGCGTTAAAACGCAGATAAAAGCTCAAAACGTGCTGTTTTGCTAAAATAAAACATTTTCGCATTTTGACGTTAAATCGTTCAAATAGACGCAATATTAATAAAAACGAATAATAAAAATTTCCGTTTTTTTTATGCTGTTTTACGCGTTAAAAAAGCAGATTAAAAGCTCAAACCGGGGTGTTTTGCTAAAATAAGCATTTTCAAGCATTTTAGATCGTTGAAATCGTTCAAATAGAAGCAATATTAATAAAAAAAGAATAATAAAAATTCGTCGTTTTTTTGCTGTTTACGCGTTAAAACGCAAATTAAAGCTCAAAACGGCTGTTTTTGCTAAAATAAGCATTTTCAAGCATTTTAGATCGTTGAAATCTTTCAAATAGACGCAATATTAATAAAAGCGAATAATAAAAATTCGTCGTTTTATGCTGTTTTACGCGTTAAAACGCAGATTAATGCTCAAAAAAGGCTGTTTTGCTAAAATAAGCATTTTCAAGCATTTTAGATCGTTGAAATCTTCAAATAGACGCAATATTAATAAAAACGAATAATAAAAGTTCGTCGTTTTTTTGCTGTTTTACGCGTTAAAACGCAGATTAAAGCTCAAAACGTGCTGTTTTGCTAAAATAAGCATTTTCAAGCATTTTAGATCGTGAAATCGTTCAAATAGAAGTAATATTAATAAAAAGAATAATAAAAAAATTTGTCGTTTTATGTTTTTTTACGCGTTAAAACGCAGATTAAAGCTCAAAAACGTGTTGTTTTGCTAAAAAAAGCATTTTCAAGCATTTTACATCGTTGAAATCGTTTAAATAGAAGCAATATTAATAAAACGAATAATAAAAAATTTGTCATTTTTATGCTGTTTTACGCGTTAAAACGCAGATTAAAGCTCAAAACGTGCTGTTTTGCAAAAATAAGCATTTTCAAGCATTTTAGATCGTTGAAATCGTTCAAATAGACGCAATATTAATAAAAACCAATAATAAAAAATTTTGTCGTTTTATGCTGTTTTACGCGTTAAAACTCAGAATAAAGCTCAAACTGCTGTTTTGCTAAAATAAGCATTTTCAAGCATTTTAGATCGTTAAAATCGTTCAAATAGAAGCAATATTAATAAAAACGAATAATAAAAATTCGTCGTTTTATGCTGTTTTACGCGTTAAAACGCAGGATGCTCAAAACGTGCTGTTTGCAAAATAAGCATTTTCAAGCATTTTAGATCGTTGAAATCGTTCAAATAGAAGCAATATTAATAAAAACGAATAATAAAAAAATTCGTCGTTTTATGCTGTTTTACGCGTTAAAACGCAGATTAAAGCTCAAACGTGCTGTTTTGCTAAAAAAGCATTTGCAAGCATTTTAGATCGTTGAAACGTTCAAATAGACGCAATATTAATAAAAACGAATAATAAAAATTCGTCGTTTTATGCTGTTTTACGCGTTAAAACGCAGATTAAAAGCTCAAAACGTGCTGTTTTGCTAAAATAAGCATTTTCAAGCATTTTAGATCGTGGGAAAACGTTCAAATAGACGCAATATTAATAAAACGAATAATAAAATTTCTGTCGTTTTATGCTGTTTTACGCGTTAAAGCGCTGATTAAAGTCAAAACGTGCTGTTTTGCTAAAATAAGCATTTTCAAGCATTTTAGATCGTTGAAATCGTTCAAATAGACGCAATTAATAAAAACGAATAATAAAAAATTTGTCGTTTTTATGCTGTTTTACGCGTTAAAACGCGACTGCTCAAGGTGTTTTGCTAAAATAAGCATTTTTCCATTTTTGATCGTGAAATCATTCAAATAGAAGAATTAATAAAAAAAAGAATAATAAAAAATTCGTTTTTAGCTTTTTACGCGTTAAACGCAGATTAAATAAAAAGTGCTGTTTTGCTATAAAAGAATTTCGCGTTTTGACTTTGAAACGTTCAAATAGAAGAATTAATAAAAAAGAAAAAAAAAAATTCGTCGTTTTTTCGTTTACGCGTTAAACGCAGAAAAGCTCAAAAGTGCTGTTTTTTCTAAAAAAAGATTTTCAAGCATTTTAGACGCTGAAATCGTTAAAAGACGCAATATTAATAAAAACGAATAATAAAAATTTCGTCGTTTTATGCTGTTTTACGCGTTAAAAAGCAGATTAAAGCTCAAAAAAGGGTGTTTTGCTAAAAAAGATTTTCAACATTTTAGACGTTTAAATCGTTCAAATAGAAGCAATATTAATAAAAAAAGAATAAAAAAATGCGCGTTTTATGCTGTTTTACGCGTTAAAACGCAGATTAAAGCTCAAAAAGTGCTGTTTTGCTAAAATAAGTTTTAAGCATTTTGATCGTGAAATCGTCGGACGCAAAAATAAAACGAATAATAAAAAATTCTCGTTTTTTTGCTGTTTTACGCGTTAAAACGCAGAATAAAGCTCAAAAAGGGTGTTTTGCTAAAAAAAGCATTTTCAATCATTTTAGATCGTTGAAACCCTTCAAATAGATGAATATTAATAAAAAAAGAATAATAAAAAATTTTGCGTTTTATGTGTTTTACGCGTTAAAACGCAGATTAAAAACTCAAACGTGCTGTTTTGCTTAAAGCATTTTCAAGCATTTTGATCGTTGAAATGTTAAAAAGAAGCAATATTAATAAAAAAAGAATAATAAAAAAATTGTCGTTTTATGTGTTTACGCGTTAAACGCAGATTAAAGCCAAAACGGGTGTTTTCAAAATAAGCATTTTCAAGCATTTTAGATCGTTGAAATCGTTCCAAATAGATGAATATTAATAAAAAAAGAATAATAAAAATTTTGCGTTTTAGCTGTTTTTTCGCGTTAAAACGCTGATTGCTCAAACGTGTTTAAGCAAAAAAAAGCATTTTCAAGCATTATAGATCGTTTAAATCGTTTTAAAAGACGCAATATTAATAAAAAAAGAAAATAAAAAAATTTGTCGTTTTTGCTTTTTACGCGTTAAAAAGCAGATTAAAGCTCAAAACGTGCTGTTTTGCTAAAAGTAAGCATTTTCAAGCATTTTAGATCGTTGAAATCGTTTAAATAGACCCAAATTTTTTAATAAAAACGAATAATAAAAATTCGTCATTTTATGCTGTTTTACGCGTTAAAACGCAGATTAAAACTCAAACGTGCTGTTTTGCTAAAATAAGCATTTTCAGCTTTTAGATCGTTAAATAACGTTAAATAGACGCAATATTAATAAAAACGGGAAAATAAAATTTCTCGTTTTTATGCGTTTACGCGTTAAAACGCAGAATAAAGCTCAAACATTTGTTTTGCTAAAATAAGCATTTTCAAAACATTTTAATCGTTGAAATCGTTCAAATAAAGAATATTAATAAAAACGAATAATAAAAATTCGTCGTTTTATGCTTTTACGCGTTAAAGCAGTTAAAAGCTCAAAACTCTGTTTGCTAAAATAAGCATTTTCAAGCATTTAATCGTTGAAATCGTTCAAATAAAGCAATATTAATAAAAACGAAAAAAAAAAAATTTCGTCGTTTTTATTGTTTTAGCGTTAAACGGTTAAAGCTCAAAACGGGTTTTGCAAAATAAGCATTTTCAAGCATTTTAGATCTCGAATCGTTTAAATAGAAGCAATATTAATAAAACGAATAATAAAAATTGTCATTTTTAGCTTTTTACGCGTTAAAACGCAGATTAAATAAAAATGCTGTTTTAAAATAAGATTTTCAAACATTTTAGATCGTTGAAATCGTTCAAATAGACGCAATATTAATAAACAAACGAAAAAAAAATTTCGTCGTTTTTATGCTGTTTACGCGTTAAAACGCAGAATAAAGCTAAAACTGCTGTTTTCAATATAAGCATATTCAAGCATTTAGATCGTTGAAATCGTTCAAATTGAAGCAATATTAATTAAAACGAATAATGTAAATACGTCATTTTTATGCTGTTTTACGCGTTAAAACGCAGATTAAAGCTCAACACGTGCTGTTTGCTAAAATAAGCATTTTCAAGCATTTTAGATCGTTGAAATCATTCAAATAGAAGCAATATTAATAAAAAACGAATAATAAAAAATTCGTCGTTTTATGTTGTTTTACGCGTTAAAACGGGTAGATTAAAGCTCAAAACGTGCTGTTTAAGGCAATAAGCAATTTCGCTGTGTTTAGATCTCTTTGAAATCGTTCAAATAGAAGCAATATTAATAAAAAACGAATAATAAAATTCGTCGTTTTTATGCTGTTTTACGCGCGTTAAAAACGCAGATTAAAAGCTTAAAACGTGCTGTTTTGCTAAAATAAGCATTTTCAAGCATTTTAGATCGTTGAAATCGTTCAAATAGAAGTAATATTAATAAAACGAATAACAAAAATTTTATGCTGTTTTACGCGTTAAAACGCAGATTAAAAGCTCAAAAACGTGCTGTTTTGCTAAAATAAGCATTTTCAAGCATTTTAGATCGTTGAAATCGTTCAAATAGAAGCAAATATTAATAAAACGAATAATAAAAATTCGTCGTTTTATGCTGTTTTACGCGTTAAAACGCAGATTAAAGCTCAAAACGTGTGCTGTTTTGCTAAAAGAAGCATTTTCAAGCATTTTAGATCGCTGAAATCGTTCAAATAGACGCAATATTAATAAAAACGAATAACAAAAATTCGTCGTTTTTATGTTTTACGCGTTAAAACGCAGGTGATTAAAAGCTCAAAACGCTGTTTTGCTAAAATAAGCATTTTCGCTTTTTAGATCGCTGAAATCGTCTTCAAATAGACGCGCATATTAATAAAAACGAATAAATAAAAATTTCGTCGTTTTTGTATGCGCTGTTTACGCGTTAAAACGCAGAATAAAGCTCAAAACGTGCTGTTTTAAGGCTAAAATAAGCATTTTCAAGCATTTTAGATCCTTGAAATCGTTCAAATAGACGCAATATTAATAAACAAAACGAATAATAAAAATTTCGTCGTTTTATGTTGTTTTACGCGTTAAAAACGCAGAATAAAAGCTCAAAACGTGCTGTTTTGCTAATATAAGCATTATTCAAGCATTGGCGATCGTTGAAATTGTTCAAATTGAAGCAATATTAATTAAAAACGAATAATAAAGAATTCGCTCGTTTTATGCTGTTTACGCGTTAAAAACGCAGGATTAAAAGTTCAAACGTAGTTGCTTTGCTAAAATAAGCATTTTCAAGCATTTTAGATCGCTGGAAAATCGTCTCTTTTCAAATAGAAGCATATTAATAAAAACGAAAATAAAAATTCCCCTGTCGTTTTTATGCTGTTTTACGCGTTAAAACGCAGATTAAAGGTTAAAACGTGCTGTTTTGCTAAAAATAAGCATTTCAAGCATTTTAGATCGTTGAAATCGTTTAAATAAGCAATATTAATAAAAACGAATAATAAAAATTGTCATTTTATGCTGTTTTACGCGTTAAAACGCAGATTAAAACTCAAAAATCTTTTTGCTGAATAAAAACATTTTTTAAACATTTTAAATCGTTGAAACGTTCAAATAGACGCAATAAAAAAAAAAAACGAATAATAAAAAATTTCGTCGTTTTTTAAAACGTTTTACGCGTTAAAACCCCGGGAATAAAGCTCAAAACGTGCGTTTTTTTTAAAATAAGCATTTTCAAAATTTTTATCGTTAAAATCGTTTTAAAAAAACGCAAATTAATAAAACGAATAAAAAAATTTTTCGTTTTATTTTTTTACGCGTTAAAACGCAGATTAAAATCAAAAGTCTGTTTTTTTAAAATAACATTTTCAACATTTTTGATCGTTGAAATCGTTGAAATAAAATTTAATAAAAACAATAAAAAAAATTTCTCGTTTTATGCTGTTTTACGCGTTAAAAACCCGAAAAATCAAAACGGCTTTTTTCAAAAAAAAGCTTTTCAAAGCAAGTGTTGAAATCGTTCAAATAGACGCAATATTAATAAAAAAAAGAATAAAAAAAAATTTGTGAAAAAACTGGCCCCTTAAAACCAGTTAAAACTCAAAAAGGCTTTTTAAAAAAAACATTTTTAAAAATTTTGATCTTAAAAACGTTCAAATAGATCAATAAAATAAAAAAAGAATAATAAAAAAATTTCGTCGTTTTTATGCTGTTTTTCGCGTTAAAAAGGGTGATTAAAGCCAAAACATGCTTTGCTAAAATAAGCATTTTCAAGCATTTTTGAACGTTTAAAACGTTCAAATAGAACAATATTTAAATTAAAAAAAATAATAAAAAAATTTGTCGTTTTGCTGTTTTTTCGCGTTAAAACGCAGATTAAAGCTCAAAACGTGCTGTTTTTTCAAAAAAAAATTTTAAGCATTTTGATCTTGAAACGTTCAAATAGAAGCAATATTAATAAAAACGAATAAAAAAAAATTCGTCGTTTTATGCTGTTTACGCGTTAAAAACGCAGATTAAATCAAAAAGTGCTGTTTTGCTAAAATAACATTTTCAAGCATTTTAGATCTTAAATGTTTTAAAAAGAAGCAATATTAATAAAAAACGAAAAATAAAAATTCGTCGTTTTATTGTTTTACGCGTTAAAACGCAATTCTCAAAACTCTGTTTTCAAAAAAGCATTTTTAACAAAATTTTAAACGTTTAAATCGTTCCAAAAAAAAAGCTATTTAAAAAAAAACGAATAAAAAAATTTCGTCGTTTTATCGTTTTCCCTTCAAACCCAAAAACCAAAATCTGTTTTGCTAAAATAAGATTTTTGCATTTTAGATCGTTTAAATCGTTAAATAGAAAATATTAATAAAAAAAAATTAAAAATTCCTCGTTTTTTTCAGTTTTTGGGGAAAGCAGATTCTCAAAACATGCTGTTTTGCTAAAATAAGCATTTTCAACATTTTAAATCGTTGAAATCGTTCAAATAGACGCAATAAAAAAAAAACGAATAATAAAATTTCGTCGTTTTTTTGCTGTTTTACGCGTTAAAACGCAGAATAAAACTTTCAAACGTGCTGTTTTCTAAAATAAGCATTTTCAAAATTTTAGATCACGTTGAAATCATTCAAATAGACGCAATATTAATAAAAAACGAATAATAAAAAATTCGTCATTTTTACATGCTGTTTTGCGGTAAAACGCGAAGATTAAAAAGCTCAAAACGTGCTGTTTTAGCACAAAATAAGCTGGCTGTTTCGATGGGGCTTGTTTCCGGCCGGGCGCAATATTAATAAAAACGAATAATAAAAATTTCATCCCGATTTTGTACTTTGTTTTTACGCGTTAAAACGCAGAATAAAACTCAAAACGCGTGCTGTTTTTGCTTTAAAATAAAGCATTTTTCAAGCATTTTAGATCGTTGAAATCGTTCAAATAGAAGCAATATTAGCAAAACGAATAATAAAAAATTCGTCGTTTTGCTACTATTTTACGGTAGAAGCGCAGATTAAAACTCAAAACGTGCTGTTTTTACGCTAAAATAAGCATTTTCAAGCATTTTTGATCGTTTGAAATCGTTCAAATAGAAGCAATATTAATAAAAAACGAATAATAAAAAATTTGTCGTTTTTATGCTATTTTATTCGGCTTAAATTTAAAGCTCAACGTGCTGTTTTGCTAAAAGTAAACGGCGCAAGCATTTTAGATCGTTGAAATCACGTTCAAATAGACGCAATATTAATACAAAAAATACGGCATTATTAATAAAAACGAATAATAAAAATTCGTCGTTTTTTTATACTGTTTATATTCAACGCAGAGTCAGCTTCAAAACATTTTGTTTGCCTAAAATAAGTAATTTCAAGCACATTTTAAGATCGTTGAAATCGTTTCAAATAGACACTGTCCATCCAACTCCATCGCCTTCAAAATTTCGTGTTTTCTCTTTCGACGCCGTTAAAACACGAATGGCGGCTCAAAACATTAACGTTTTGCTTCAAAATACCCGTACCAGCTTATTTTAGATCGTTGAAATCGTTACCAAATGAACGCAATATTAATAAAAACGAATAATAAAAATTTCGTCGTTTTTTTATGCGACACGCCCGTTAAAACGCAGATTAAAGGTCAAAAACGTGCTGTTTTGCTAAAATAAGCATTTTTCAAGCATTTTAGATCGTTGGAAATCACGTTGAAATAGACGCAATATCGTAAAAACGAATAATAAAAATTTCGTCGTTTTTATGCTGTTTGCGCGTTAAAACGCTGATTAAAACTCAAAACACGTGCTGTTTTTTGCTTTAAAATAAGCATTTTCAAACTTTATTTTAGATCGTTGAAATCACCGTTCTGACTATTACGCAGAAAATATTAATAAAAGCAAATAAGCAAAAAGAAAAAATTAGTGTTTTGCTGTTTTTACGCGTTAAAACGCAGATTAAACTCAAAACATTGCTGTTTTGCTACAAAATAAGCATTTTCAAGCATTTTTAGATGCTTTGAAATCGTTCCAAATAGATGCAATATTAATAAAAATGAATAATAAAAAATTTCGTCGTTTTATGCTGTTTTACGCGTTAAAACGCTGATTAAACGTGCTGATATACTATAAGCATTTTCAAAGCATTTTGGAGTCGTTGAAATCGTTCAAAATAGACGCAATATGAATAAAAAACAGATAATAAAAAATTCCTCCCGTTTTTTATGCTGTTTTACGCGTTAAAACGCAGATTAAAAGCTCAAACGTACTGTTTTGCTAAAATAAGCGTTTTCAAGCATTATAGATCGTTGAAATCGTTCAAATAGAAGCAATAGTAATAAAAACGAATAATAAAAATTTCGTCGTTTTTTATGCTGTTTTACGCGTTAAAACGCAGATTAAAGCTCAAAACATTGCTGTTTTGCTAAAATAAGCATTTTCAAGCATTTTAGATCGTTGAAATCGTTCAAATAGAAGCAGTATTAATAAAACGAATAATAAAAATTCGTCGTTTTATGTGCTGTTTTACGCGTTAAAACGCAGATTAAAACTCAAAACGTGCTGTTTTGCTAAAATAAACATTTTTCAAGCATTTTTTAGGTCGTTGAAATCGTTCTTCCAGCAAAGCAATAATATAAAAACGAATAATAAAAATTCGTCGTTTTTATGCTGTTTTACGCGTTAAAACACGGTGCTCAAAGCAATGCTATTTACTAAATAAAAGCATTTCAAGCATTTTAGATCGTTGAAATCGTTCAAATAGACGCAATATTAATAAACAAACAGCAAAAGATGCGTCGTTTTTATGCTGTTTACGCGTTAAAACCAGATTAAAGCTCAAAACGTGCTGTTTTTGCTAAAGTAAGCATTTTCAAGCATTTTTAGATCGTTGAAATCGTTTAAATAGAAGCAATATTATTAAAACGAATAATAAAAAATTACGTCATTTTATGCTGTTTTACGCGTTAAAACGCAGATTAAAGCTCAAAACGATGTATTTACTAAAATAACAGTACTTTCAAGCATTTTAGATCGTTGAAATCGTTCAAATAGAAGCAATATTAATAAAAACGTATAATAAAAATTCGTCGTTTTTTATGCTGTTTTACGCGTTAAAGAAACGCAGATTAAAGCTCAAAACGTGCTGTTTTACTTTCCATCCTTATTTCAAAGCATTTTAGATCGTTGAAATCAATTTAAATAGAGCATACCATAAAATAAAAACAAGAATAATAAAAATTTCGTCGTTTTATGCTGTTTTACGCGTTAAACGCAGAACGAAATAAACATGCGGCACAGCAAAAGTAAAACGACACTGGCAACACCGTCGATTTAGAAATCGATTCGTCGACCGCAATATTAACCAAAAGCGATAATAAAAAATTCGTCGATTTTATACACAGGCTACGCATTCGCTGCAGATTAAAGCTCGAAGCGTACTGTTTTTGCTAAAATAAACATTTTCAAACATTTAGATCCGTTTAGAAATCCATTGACTGAAACTGGCTATTAAGCAAAAAACGAAAAATAAAAATTTCGTCGTTTTTATGCTGTTTTACGCGTTAAAACGCAGATTAAGCTCAAAACATTAACTGTTTTGCTAAAATAAGCATTTTTCAAGCATTTTTAAGATCGTTGCGAAATCGTTTTAAATAGGAAGTAATATTAATAAAAACAGTCACTCCGAAAAATTATTGTTTTACAACTATATTTTACGTTAACCACCAGGGTAAACAAAGCGTACTGTTTTAGCAAATAAGCATTTTCAAGCATTTTAGTCGTTGAAATCGTTCAAATAGACGCAATATTAATAAACAAACGAATAATAAAAATTTCGTCATTTTTTGTACTGTTTTACCAATTAAAACCGCGGGTAAAACAAAGCAGTATTTTCGCACTAATATAGCATTTAAAAACACACGGCACAGATCGATTTAAATCGTTCAAAATAGAAGCAATATTGAGTAAAAACGAATAATAAAAATTTAAGTATTTATACCTTTACGTTAAACCTGGAATTCAACTCAAGCGTACCGGCCAAGCATTTACCGCCTTTAGATCAGTTTAAATCGTTCAAATAGAAGCAATATTAATAAAACGGAAATAATAAAAAATTCGTCGTTTTATGCTGTTTTACGCGTTAAAACGCAGATTAAAACTCAAAACGTGCTGTTTTTTGCTAAAATAAAGCATTTTCAAAGCATTTTTTAGATGGTTTGAAATCGTTCAAAATAGAAGCAATATTAATAAAAACGAATAATAAAAATTCGTCGTTTTTTATGCTGTTTTACGCAATGCAGTTAAAGCTCAAAACGTGCTGTTTGCTTTAAAATAAGCATTTTCAGAAGCGAAATTTAGATCGTTAGAAATCTTTCCAATAGAAGCAATATTAATAAAAACGAATAACCAAAATTGTCCGATTTTACTGCTGTTTTGCGTTAAAACGCAGATTACTTCAAAAGCAATTACTGTTTACTTTCATCACTTATTTCAGCATTTTAGATCGTTGAAATGTTTCAATCAACAAATATGTAAAAAACGAATAATAAAAATTCGTCGTTTTATGCGGTTTACTTGTTAAACGCAGATTAAAGCTCAAAACATGCTGTTTTGCTAAAATAAACATTTTCAAAAGCATTTTTAAATCGTTGAAATCGTTCAAATAGACGCAATAAAATAAAAACAGAATATTGTAAAATTTCGCATCCGTTTTATAACTTGTTTTACGCGTTAAACGCAGAATAAAGCTCAAAAACGTGCTGTTTTTTCTCAAATAAGCATTTTCAAGAGTGCGATCACGTTTGAAATCGTTCAAATAGACGCAATATTAATAAAAAGCAAATAAATAAATTCGTCGTTTTTTATGCTGTTTTGCGCAATTCGGCTGCAAATTCGCTCAAAACAATACTGTTTGTAAGCCGCCAGCCGCTGGCAGCCCAAGATCGTTGAAATCGTTCAAATAGAAGCAATATTAATAAAAAACGGGAAAAATAATAAAAATTCGTCGTTTTATGCTGTTTACGCGTGAAAACGCAGATTAAAAAGCTCAAAACGTGCTGTTTTGCCAAAATAATAAGCAATTTCAAGCATTTTAGATCGTTTGAAATCGTTCAAATAGACGCAATAAAAATAAAACAAATAATAAATTTCGTCGTTTTATGCTGTTTTACGCGTTAAAACGCAGAATAAAGCTCAAAACGTGCTGTTTTGCTTTAAAATACTTATTTACTTTTCAGCAGTCGTTGAAATCGTTCAAAATAGACGCAATATTAATAAAAAACGAATAATAAAAAATTTCTGGTAATTTTATATAACTTTTACGCGTTAAAACGCAGATTAAAAGGTCAAAACGATGCTGTTTTGCTAAAATAAGCATTTTCAAACATTTTAGATCGTTGAAATCGTTTCAAATAGAAGCAATATTATTAAAAACGAATAATAAAAAATTCGTCGTTTTATGCTATTTACGAGGTTAAAACGCAGATTAAAGCCAGCAATACTATTTGCAAATAAACTGGCCCCTGAAACATTTTAGATCGTTAAAATCACGTTCAAATAGACGCAATATGACAAAAACGAATAATAAAATTTCATCGGGTACGCGCATTTCCCTCGGTGCGCTGATTCACTTCAAGAACGTGCTGTTTTGCTAAAATAAAGCATTTTCAAGCATTTTGCGATCATTTAAAATCGTTTCAAATAAGGCGCATCATATAAAACGAATAATAAAATTTACATCCATTTTATGCTGTTTACCCGGCAAATTAAAACTCAAACAGTACTATTTCGCTAAAAGAAGCATTTTCAAGCATTATAGATCGCGTTCGAAATCGTTCAAATAGAAGCAATATTAAGCAAAAGCGAATAATAAAAATTTCGGCGTTTTTTATGCTGTTTTACGTTAAAACGCAGATTACTTCAAATGTGCTGCTAAAATAAAGCATTTTCAGCATTTTTGAATCGCGTTAAAATCGCGATTTTTGTAAACCGTATTGCTTAAACAGAACCATAAAAATTCGTCATTTTTGTAACTTTGTTTTACGCGTTTATACGCAGATTTAGAAACCCAAAACGTGCTGTTTTTGCTTGCTAAAATAAAAGCATTTTCAGCATTTTAGATCGTTGAAATCGTTTAAATAGAAAATAATGACGAATAATAAAATTCGATGGTACGCATACTGTTTTACGCGTTAAAACGCAGTTAAAACTCAAACGTGCTGTTTTTGCGCTTTCAAAATAAACATTTTCTGGCATTTTTAAGATCGTTGAAATCGTTCAAATAGAAACAATATTAATAAAAACAGTGGAAACCGTAAAATTCGTGTTTTTATATGATTTTAGCGTTAAACGCAGATTAAAAGCCTCAAAACGATGCTGTTTTGCTAAAATAAGCTTTTCATGGCGTTTTAGATCGATTTGAATCTGTTCAAATAGACGCAATGCGAAATGAAGCAGATAATAAAATTTCACGTGTTTTATATATTTTACGCGTTAAAACGCGGAATAAAGCTCAAAACGTGCTGTTTGCTAAAATAAGCATTTTCAAGCATTTTACAGATCGTTGAAATCGTTCAAATAGACGCAATATTAATAAAAACGGAATAATAATAAAGATTTCGTCGTTTTTATGCTGTTTTCGCGTTAAAACACCTGGCGTTAAAGCTCAAAACGTGCTGTTTTGTAAAGAATAAGCATTTTCAAGCATTTTGAATCGTTGAAATCGTTCAAAATAGAAGCAATATTAATAAAAACGAATATAAAAAAATTCGTCGTTTTTTATGCTGTTTTACGCGTTAAACATAGGTCGCTCAAACGTGCTGTTTTGCTAAAATAAACATTTTTCAAGCATTTTGAATCGTTGAAATCGTTTTAAATAGAAGCAATATTAATAAAGAAGCGAATAATAATAAAATTCGTCAGCGCCTGTTTACAGCGTTAAAACGCAGATTAAATAAACGATGCTGTTTTGCTGAAAATAAGAATTTTTCAGCATTTTAGATTGTTGAAATCGTTCAAAATAGACGCAATATTAGTAAAAACGAATAATAAAAAATTGCCCTTTTATGCTGTTTTTCGCTTAAAAAGCAGAAAAAGCCAAAACGTGTTTTCAAAAAAACATTTTCGGGATTTTAGACGTTGAAATCGTTCAAAAAAGCAAATTAATAAAACGAATTAAAAAAATTGCGTTTTAGCTTTTACGCGTTAAAAAGCAGATTAAAGCCCCGCTGTTTTGGGTAAAATGTTTTTCAAACGTTTTGATCGTTTAAATCGTTCAAAAGAGGGAAAAAATAAAAAAAAGAAAAAAAAAATTTGTCATTTTTTTGTGTTTTAGCGTTAAAACGCAGAATAAAGCTCAAAAAGGGTGTTTTGCTAAAATAACATTTTTAAGCATTTTTGATCGTTGAAATCGTTCAAAAGACGCAATATTAATAAAAAACGAATAAAAAAATTTCGTCGTTTTTATGTTTTTTACGCGTTAAAACGGATTAAAGCTCAAAACGTGCTGTTTTGTAAAATAAGCATTTTTGCATTTTTGATCGTTGAAATGTTCAAATAGAAGAATATTAAAAAAACGAATAATAAAAAAAATTGTCGTTTTTTGTTTTTTTACCCCTTAAAAAAGCAGATTAAAGTCAAAAAGGGTGTTTTTAAAATAAGCATTTTCGCATTTTGATCGTTTAAACGTTTAAAAGAAGCTTTTTAAAAACGAATAATAAAAAAATTGCATTTTTTGCTGTTTTTGCGTTAAAAAAGCAGATTAAAGCTTAAACGGCTGTTTTGCTAAAAAAGAATTTTCGCATTTTAGATTGTTTAAATCGTTCAAATAGACGAAAAATTAATAAAAAAGAATAATAAAAATTGCCGTTTTTTTTTGGTTTTAGCGTAAAACGCAGATTAAAGCTCAAAAAGTGCTGTTTTGCAAAATAAGCATTTTCGCATTTTAGATCGTTGAAACGTTCAAATAGACCCCAATTTTCAAAAATACCAATTGTCGAATACTTGAAATAGATTTTACTGCAATATTTTTTAGGGGGGGGGGTGATTAAACAGGGTTTTTGAATTTTTTTGGGTTTTTTTTTGAAAAATTTTAGGGGGTAAAGGATTAAACAGGGGTTGAATTTTAGGTAAAAAGGGGTTAGACGCAATTTTTTTGTTAGTTTTTAAACCCTTTGTTGAAGAGGAAGGGTTGGGAAAAGCGCATCCGGACATTAAAGTTATTTGGAGACGGGTTTTAAACTTCATATTGTAGACGCAATATTAATAAAACGAATAATAAAAAAGCGTTTTTTGTTTTTACCGGTTAAAACGCAGATTAATGCTCAAAAAGTGCTGTTTTCAAAGAAGCATTTTCAAGAAGACGGAACCCTTTAAATAGAAAATATTAAAAAAAACGAATAAAAAAAATTGTCGTTTTTTGTTTTTTTTACGCGTTAAACGCAGATTAAAGTCAAAACGTGCTGTTTTTTCTAAAAAAACATTTTCGATTTTGATCGTGGGAAAGTTCAAATAGAATTAATAAAAAAAGAAAATAAAAATTTCGTCGTTTTTTTGTTTTTCGCGTTAAACGCAGATTAAAGCTCAAAAAGCGTTTTTGCTAAAATGTTTTCAAGCATTTTTTGATCGTTGAAACGAAATAAAGCATTTAAAAAACGAAAAAAAAAATTGTCTTTTATGGGGTTTTACGGGGTTCGCGATTAAAGCTCAAAACGTGCTGTTTTGCTAAAAAAACATTTCAACATTTTAGATCGTTGAAATCGTTCAAAAGACGCAATATTAATAAACAAACGAATAATAAAAAATTTTTCCCTTTTGCTGTTTTTCGCGTTAAAAAGCAGAATGCCCCCAAAAAGTGCTGTTTTGCTAAAATGCATTTTTGCATTTTAGATCGTTTAAATCGTTCAAATGAAGCAATATTAATTAAAACGAATAATAAAAAATTTGTCGTTTTATGTTTTTTTACCCTTAAAACGCAGATTAAAAACTCAAAAACGTGCTGTTTTGCCAAAAAAAAAGCATTTTCAAGCATTTTAGATCGTTGAAATCGTTCAAATAAAAAATATTAATAAAACCAAAATAAAAAAATTCGTCGTTTTTTTGCAGTTTTACGCGTTAAAAAGCGAAATTAAAACTCAAAAACATGCTGTTTTGCTAAAAAAAAGCATTTTCAAGCATTTTAAATCGTTGGGGAAAACGCCAAAAAAGACGCAATAAAATAAAAAAGAATAATAAAAATTTTTTGTTTTTTTGTTGTTTTTCGCGTTAAAACGCAGAATAAAGCCTTTTAAAAAGTTTTTGTTCTTCCAAAAAAAAGCATTTTCAAAAATTTTAGATCGTTGAAACGTTCAAATAGACGCAATAATTTAAAAAAAAACGAATAATAAAAATTCGTCATTTTTTTGTTTTACCCTTAAAACGCAGATTAAAACTCAAACGTGCTGTTTTCAAAAACCCTTTTCAAAAATTATTTTAGATCGTTGAACTTGTTCAAATGAAACGCAATATTAATAAAATACGAATAATAAAAAATTTTGTCGTTTTATGTTTTTTTTTGCGTTAAAACGCAGAATAAAAACTCAAAAAAAGTGCTGTTTGTTTTAAAAAAAGCATTTTCAAGCATTTTAGATCGTTGAAAAACATTCAAATAGAAGCAATATTAATAAAAAAATAATAATAAAAATTGTCCCTTTTTTTGCTGTTTTACCCCGTTAAAACGCAGTTCCCAAAAAGTGCTGTTTTGGGTAAAAAAAACATTTTCATGCGTCGTTGAAAACGTTCAAATGAAACAAAAATTAATAAAAAAATAATAAAAAAATTTTTCGTTTTATGTTTTTTTTAAAGCGTTAAAAAAGCAGATTAAAGCTCAAAACGTGCTGTTTTTCTAAAAAAAACATTTTAAGCATTTTTAGATCGTTAAAAACGTTCAAATAGACGCAAAAAAAAAATAAAGCATTATTTAAAAAAGAATAATAAAAAAAATTTGTCGTTTTTTTTGCTGTTTTACGCGTTAAAACGCAGATTAAAGCCCCAAAACGTGCTGTTTTTCTAAAATAAGAATTTCAAGCATTTTGTCGTTTAAAACGTTCAAAAGACGCAAAAAAATAAAAAAAAATAATAAAAAATTTTGTCGTTTTATGCGTTTTCGCGAAAAAGCAGAAAACTCAAAACGTGCTGTTTTGCTAAATAAAATTTTCGAAGATCGTTGAAAACGTTCAAAAACGCAATATTAAAAAAAACGTAAAAAATTTCGTCGTTTTATGCTGTTTTACCCTTAAAAAGCAGATTAAAAATCAAAAATGCTGTTTTTCTAAAATAAGCATTTTCAAGCATTTTAGATCGTTGAAATGTTAAATAGAAAATATTTAAAAAACGAATAAAAACGTCGTTTTATGTATTTTACGCTTAAAACGCGTTAAAGCTCAAAAAGTGCTGTTTTGCTAAAATAAGCATTTTTGGATTTTAGATCGTTGAAATCGTTCAAATGACCAAAATAAAACGAATAATAAAAATTTGCGTTTTTTTGCTGTTTTACTCCCGGTGATTAAAGCTCAAAAAGTTGTTTTGCTAAAATAACATTTTCAAGCATTTTAGATCGTTGAAATGTTCAAAGACCTATTAATAAAAAAAAAGAATAATAAAAAAGTCGTTTTTTTGCTGTTTTTCGCGTTAAAACGCAGATTAAAGCACAAAACGTGCTGTTTTGCTAAAAAAGCATTTTTGCATTTTAGATCGTTGAAATCGTTCAAAGAAAATATTAATAAAAAAAGAATAATAAAAATTCGCGATGTGTTTTTCGCGTTAAAACGCGTTAAACTCAAACGCTGTTTTGCTAAAATAAGCATTTTCGCATTTTAGATAGTTGAAATCGTTTAAATAAACAATATTTAAAAAAAACGAATAATAAAAATTGTCATTTTTTTGTGTTTTACCCTTAAAACGCAGATTAAAAACCAAAAATTGTTTTGCTAAAATAAAAAATTTTTAAACATTTTAGATCGTTGAAACGTTAAATGAAATATTAATAAAAAAAGAATAATAAAAATTGTCTTTTTTTGTTTTTTTACGCTTAAAACGCAGATTAAACTCAAAACGTGCTGTTTTGCTAAAAAAGCATTTTTAAGCATTTTGATCGTTTAAATCGTTCAAATAACGCAATATTAATAAAACGAATAAAAAAAATTTCGTCGTTTTATGTGTTTTGCGTTAAAACGCAGAATAAAGCCCCAAACGGGTGTTTTTCTAAATAAGCATTTTCGCATTTTTTGATCGTTGAAATCGT
>NW_027045833.1:0-47762 GCF_025399875.1 Dalotia coriaria
GCACGTTTTAGCAATCTGCGTTTTCGCGTAAACAGCATAAAACGACGAAATTTTTTTTTCGTTTTTTTTTAATATTGCGTCTTTTGAAAGATTTCAACGATTTAAAAAGCGAAAAGTTATTTTAGCAAAACAGCACGGAGGGTTTAATCCGTTTTTAACCCTAAAACAACATAAAACGCAAATTTTTTATTCGTTTTTATTTTTTTGCGTCTTTTGAACGATTTCAACGATTTAAAAAGCTTGAAAATGCTTATTTTTTAAAAAAAACACGTTTTGAGCGTTAAATTCGTTTTTAAAGCGTAAAACGCATAAAACGACGAATTTTTTATTATTCGTTTTTATTAATTTGCTTCTTTTGAACGTTTCAACGATCTATAAGCGAAAAAGCTTATTTTAGCAAAACAGCACGTTTTTAGCTTTAATCTGCGTTTTTTCGCGTAAAACAGCATAAAACGACGAATTTTTATTATTCGTTTTTATTATATTGCTTCTATTTGAACGATTTCAACGATCTAAAATGCTTGAAAATGCTTATTTTAGCAAAACAGCACGTTTTGAGCTTTTATTCTGCGTTTTAACGCGTAAAACAGCATAAAACGACAGAAATTTTACATTATTCGTTTTTATTAATTTTGCGTCTATTTGAACGATTTCAACGATCTAAAACGCTTGAAAATGCTTATTTTAAGCAAAACAGCACGTTTTGAGCTTTAATCTGCGTTTTAACGCGTAAAACAGCATAAAATGACGAATTTTTATTATTCGTTTTTATTAATATGCTTCTATTTGAACGATTTCAACGATCTAAAATGCTTGAAAATGCTTATTTTAGCAAAACAGCACGTTTTGAGCTTTATTCTGCGTTTTAACGCGTAAAACAACATAAAAACGACGAAATTTTTATTATTCGTTTTTTATTAATATTGCGTCTATTTGAACGATTTCAACGATCTAAAATGCTTGAAAATGCTTATTTTAGCAAAAACAGCACGTTTTGAGCTTTAATCTGCGTTTTAACAGAGTAAAACAGCATAAAAACGACAAAATTTTTTATTATTTGTTTTATTAATATTGCGTCTGTTTGAACGATTTCAACGATCTAAAATGCCTGAAAATGCTTTGCAAAACAGCCGTTTGAGCTTTTAATCTGCGTTTTAACGCGTAAAACAGTATAAAACGACGGAATTTTATTATTCGTTTTTATTAATATTGCGTCTATTTGAACGATTTCAACGATCTAAAATGCTGGAAAATGCTTATTTTAGCAAAACAGCACGTTTTGAGCTTTAATCTGCGTTTTAACGCGTAAAACAGCATAAAACGACGAATTTTTATTATTCGTTTTTATTAATATTGCTTCTATTTGAATGATTTCAACGATCTAAAATGCTTGAAAATGCTTATTTTATAAAACAGCACGTTTTGAGCATTAATCTGCGTTTTAACGCGTAAAACAGCATAAAACGACAGAATTTTATTATTCGTTTTTATTAATATTGCGTCTATTTGAACGATTTCAACGATCTAAAATGCTTGAAAATGCTTATTTTAGCAAAACAGCACGTTTTGAGCTTTAATCTGCGTTTAATGCGTAAAACAGCATAAAAACGACGAATTTTATTATTCGTTTTTATTAATATTAGCTTCTATTTGAACGATTTCAACGATCTAAAATGCTTGAAAATGATTATTTTAGCAAAACAGCACGTTTTGAGCTTTTAATCTGCGTTTTAACGCGTAAAGCAGCATAAAAACGACGAAATTTTTATTATTCGTTTTTATTAATATTGCGTCTATTTGAACGATTTCAACGATCTAAAATGCTTGAAAATGCTTATTTTAGCAAAACAGCACGTTTTGAGCTTTAATCTGCGTTTTAACGCGTAAAGCGGCATAAAACGACTGAATTATTTATTATTCGTTTTTATTAATATTTCTTCTATTTGAACGATTTCAGCGATCGTCTTGAAAATGTATTTTAGCAAAACAGCACGTTTGAGCTTTTGTGCCGTTTTAACGCGTAAAACAGCATAAAAACGACGAAATTTTTATTATTCGTTTTATTAATTTTGCGTCAATTTGAACGATTTCAACGATCTAAAACGCGAAAATGCTTATTTTAGCAAAACAGCGCGTTTGAGCTTAATCTGCGTTTTAACGTGAAACCAGCATAAAATGACGAATTTTTTATTATTCGTTTTTTATTAATATTGCTTCTATTTGAACGGTTCAACGATCTAAAATGCTTGAAAATGCTTATTTAAAACAGCACGTTTTGGAAGCATTGCGTTTTTAACGCGTAAAACGCTTATAAAAACGACGAAATTTTTATTATTCGTTTTTATTAATATTGCGTCTATTTTGGGCGTTTCGTCCCAAGTACTTGAAAACGCTTATTTGGCAAGGCGGCGCGTTTTGTTTTAAATGCGTTTAACAGGTAAAACAGCATAAAACGGTAAAATTTTTGTGGCTGTTTTTATTAATATTGCGTCTATTTGAACGGTTCAGCGTCTGGAAATGCCTGAAAATGCTTATTTTTAGCAAACAGCACGTTTTGGGCTTTAATCACGTTTTAACGCGCAAAACAGTATAAAAACGACGAAATTTTATTATTCGTTTTTATTAATATTGCGTCTATTTGAACGTTTCAACGATCTAAAATGCTGGAAAATGCTTATTTTAGCAAAACAGCACGTTTGAGCTTTTAATCTGCCGTTTTAGCGCGTAAAACAGCATAAAAACGACAGATTTTTTATTATTCGTTTTTTATTAATATTGCTTCTATTTGAATGATTTAAATTAAAATGCTTGAAAATGTATTTTAGCAAACAGCACGTTTGAGCAATCTGCGTTTAACGTAAAACAGCATAAAACGACAGGGGTACATTATTCGTTTTATTAATATTTGCGTCTATTTTGAACGATTTCAACGATCAAAATGCTTGAAAATGCTTATTTTAGCAAAACGAAAGCACGTTTGAGCTTTAATCCATGGAACAGTGCGTAAAACAGCATAAAAACGACGAATTTTTATTATTCGTTTTTTATTAATATTGCTTCTATTTGAACGATTTCCAACGATCTAAAATGCTTGAAAATGCTTATTTTAGCAAAACGAAGCTTTTGTTTGAGCATTAATCTGCGTTTTAACGCGTAAAACAGCATAAAAACGACAGAGTGCTATTCGTTTTATTAATATTGCGTCTATTTGAACGTGATTTCAGCGATCTAAAATGCTTGAAAATGCTTATTTTAGCGAAACAACACGTTTGGAAGGCTTTTAATCTGCGTTTTAATGCGTAAAACAGCATAAAACGACGAATTTTTGTGGCTAAGATTTTTATTAATATTGCTTCTATTTGAACGATTTCAACGATCTAAAAATGCTTGAAAATGATTATTTTAGCAAAACAGCACGTTTTGAGCTTTAATCTGCGTTTTAACGCGTAAAGCAGCATAAAAACGACGAAATTTTATTATTCGTTTTTTTATTAATGTGCACGTCTATTTGAACGATTTCAACGATTTAAAATGCTTGAAAATGCTTATTTTAGCAAAACAGCACGTTTTGAAGGCTTTAATCTGCGTTTTTAACGCGTAAAACAGCATAAAAACGGCAGAAATTTTATTATTCGTTTTTATTTTATTGCGTCTATTTGAACAGTTTCAACGATCTAAAATGGCGAAATGCTTATTTTGGCAAAACAGCACGTTTTGAGGCGTTAATCTGCGTTTTAACGCGTAAAACAGCATAAAACGACAGATTTTTTTATTATTCGTTTTTATTAATAATAGCTCTATTTGAACTGATTTCAACGTCTATAACGCTTGAAAATGCTTATTTTAGCAAAACAGCACGTTTTGAGCTTTAATCTGCGTTTTTTAACGCGTAGAGCAACATAAAAATGACGAATTTTTATTATTCGTTTTTTGATAATATTTAGCTTCTGTTGAACTGATTTCAGCGATCGTCAGCGAAAATGCTTATTTTAGCAAACAGCACGATTTTGAGCTTTATTCTGCGTTTTAACGTAAAAACAACATAAAACGACAGAGAATTTTTATTATTCGTTTTTTATTAATGGTAAAATCTATTTGAACGATTTCAACGATCTAAAATTGCGCCCAGAAAATGCTTATTTTAACAAAACAAGCACGTTTTGAGCTTTAATCTGCGTTTTTAAGCGATGAAAACAGCATAAAACGACAAATTTTATTATTCGTTTTTATTAATGGTAAATCTATTTGAACGTTCAGCGATCTAAATGCCTGAAAATGCTTATTTTATAAAACAGCACGTTTGGCTTTAATCTGCGTTTTAACGCGTAAAAATAACGCAGAAACGACAGAATTTTTATTATTCGTTTTTATTAATATTGCTTCTATTTGAATGATTTTCAACGATCTAAAATGCTTGAAAATGGTACAGCAAAACAGCACGTTGCACGATCATAAACAATCTGCGTTTTAACGCGTAAAACAGCATAAAAACGACGAATTTTTATTATTCGTTTTTTATTATGTGCTTCTTGAACGATTTCAACGATCTAAAATGCTTGAAAATGCTTATTTTAGCAAAACAGCACGTTTGATCTTTAATCTGCGTTTAACGTAAAACAACATAAAAACAGCGAATTTTTATTATTCGTTTTTTATTAATATTGCACGTCTATTTGAACGATTTCAACGATCTAAAATGTGAAAGTGTTTATTTTAGCAAACAGCGCGTTTGAGGCTTTAATCTGCGTTTTAACGCGTAAAACAGCATAAAAACGACGAATTTTTATTCGTTTTTATTATGTAGCTTCTATTTGAACGATTTCAACGATCTAAAATCAGCGAAAATGCTTATTTTAGCAAAACAGCACGTTTTGAGCTTTTATTCTGCGTTTTAACGCGTAAACAGCATAAAACGGCAAGAAATTTTTTATTATTCGTTTTTATTATTAATATTGTGTCTATTTGAACGATTTCGTAGATAAAAATGCTTGAAAATGTGGCGGCGAAAACAGCACGTTTGAGCTTTAATCTGCGTTTTAACGCGTAAAACGGCAAAATGACGAATTTTTTTATTATTCAGATTTTTATTAATATTAGCTCTATTTAAACGATTTCAACGATCTAAAACGCTTGAAATGCTTATTTAAGCAAAACAGCGTTTGAGCTTTTAATCTGCGTTTTAACGCGTAAAACAGCATAAAGCGACAGAAAATTTTATTGTTCGTTTTTTTTATTAATAATGCTTCATTTGGGTGATTTCAACGATCTAAAATGCTTGAAAATGCTTATTTTAGCAAAACGAAAACGTTTGAGCTTTTAATGCGTTTTAACGCGTAAGACATAAAACGACGAATTTTTTTATTATTCGTTTTATTAATATTGCGTCTATTTGGGTGGTTTAGGCAGGTCTAAAATGCTTGAAATGCTTATTTTAGCAAAACAGCACGTTTAGGCTTTATTCTGCGTTTTAACGCGTAAAACAGCAAAACGACAGAAATTTTATTATTCGTTTTTATTTTATTGCGTCTATTTAGACGATTTCAACGATCTAAAATGCTTGAAAATGCTTATTTTAGCAAAACAGCGTTTTGAGCTTTAATCTGCGTTTTAACGCGTAAAAACAGCATAAAACGACGAATTTTTATTATTCGTTTTTTTATTAATATTGCTTCTATTTGAACGATTTCAACGATCTAAAATGCTTGAAAATGCTTGTTTAGCAAACAGCACGTTTGCGGCATTCTGCGTTTTTAGCGTAAAACAACGCATAAAAACGTGAAATTTTATTATTCGTTTTATTAATAGCGCTTCTATTTAAACGATTTCAGCGATCTAAAACGGCAGAAACGCGCTTAAGCAGGCGGCACGTTTTGAGCTTTTAATCTGCGTTTTTAACGCGTAAACAACGCGAAACGACGAAAATTTTATTGTTCGTTTTTTATTCGCGCTTCTATTTGAACGGTTCAACGATCTAAAATGCTTGAAAATGCTTATTTTAGCAAAACAGCACGTTTTGTGAGCTTTAATCTGCGTTTTAACGCGTAAAGACAGCATAAAAACGCCGAATTTTTATTATTCGTTTTTTATTAATATTTGCGTCTGTTTGAACGGTTCCAGCGATCTAAAATATGGCAGAAATACTTATTTTGGCAAAACAGCACGTTTTGACCTTTAATCAGCGTTTTTAACGCGTAAACAGCATAAAAACGACGAAATTTTATTTATTCGTTTTTACAGTAATATTGCACGCGTCTATTTGGCGAACGATTTCCAGCGATCTAAAATGCTTGAAAATGCTTATTTTTAGCAAAACAGCGTTTTGAGCTTTTAATCTGCGTTTTAACGTAAAACAGCATAAAAAGACGATTTTTTATTATTCGTTTTTATTAATAGTAGCTTCTATTTGAACGATTTTAACGATCTAAAATGCTTGAAATGCTTCTTTTGTAAAACAGCACGTTTTGAGCTTTAATCACGTTTTAACGCGTAAAACAGCACCTAAACGACGAAATTTTTATTATTCGTTTTTGCATTGTATTGCGTCTATTTGAACGTTTCAGCGATCTAAAAATGCTTGAAAATGCTTGTTTGTAAAACGGCATTTTGAGCTTTTATTCTGCGTTTAACGCGTAAAACAGCATAAAACGACGAAATTTTTATTATTCGTTTTTATTTTTTGTGCGTCTGTTGAACGATTTCAACGATCTAAAATGCTTGAAAATGTATTTTAGCAAAACAGCACGTTTGAGCTTTAATCTGCGTTTAACGGCGAGCAGCATAAAACGACAATTTTTATTATTCGTTTTTGTGTATGTTAGCTATTTGAACGATTTAAACGATCTAAAATGCTTGAAAATGCTTGTTTAGCAAAACAGCACGTTTGAGCTTTAATCTGCGTTTTAACGCGTAAAACAGCGCTTATAAAACGACGAATTTTTATTATTCGTTTTTTTGTAGTATTAGCTTCTATTTGAACGATTTCAACGATCTAAAATGCTTGAAAATGCTTATTTTAGCAAAACAGCACGTTTTGCGCTTTATTCTGCGTTTTAACGCGTAAGACAGCATAAAACGACGAATTTTTTTATTCGTTTTTATTAATATTGCGTCTATTTGAACGATTTCAACGATCTAAAATGCTTGAAAATGCTTATTTTAGCAAAACAGCACGTTTTGACTTTAATCAGCGTTTTAACGCGTAAAACAGCATAAAAACGACGAAATTTTTATTATTCGTTTTTATTAATATTGCGTCTATTTGAACGATTTCAACGATCTAAAATGCTTGAAAATGCTTATTTTAGCAAAACAGCACGTTTTGAGCTTTAATCTGCGTTTTAACGCGTAAAACAGCATAAAAAGACGATTTTTATTTTCGTTTTTATTAATATTGCTTCTATTTGAACGATTTTAACGATCTAAAATGCTTGAAAATGCTTTTTTAGCAAAACAGCACGTTTTGAGCTTTAATCTGCGTTTTAACGCGTAAAACAGCATAAAACGACGAAATTTTTATTATTCGTTTTTATTAAATTGCGTCTATTTGAACGATTTCAACGATCTAAAATGCTTGAAAATGCTTATTTTAGCAAAACAGCACGTTTTGAGCTTTATTCTGCGTTTAACGCGTAAAACAGCATAAAACGACGAATTTTATTATTCGTTTTTATTTATATTGCTCTATTTGAACGATTTCAACGATCTAAAATGCTTGAAAATGCTTATTTTAGCAAAACAGCACGTTTTGAGCTTTATTCTGCGTTTTAACGCGTAAAACAGCATAAAACGACGAAATTTTATTATTCGTTTTATTTTATTGCGTCTATTTGAACGATTTCAACGATCTAAAATGCTTGAAAATGCTTATTTTAGCAAAACAGCACGTTTTCAGCTTTAATCTGCGTTTAACGCGTAAACAGCATAAAAACGACGAATTTTTATTATTCGTTTTTATTAATATTGCTTCTATTTGAACGATTTCAACGATCTAAAATGCTTGAAAATGCTTATTTTAGCAAAACAGCACGTTTTGAGCTTTAATCTGCGTTTTAACGCGTAAAACAGCATAAAACGACGAAATTTTATTATTCGTTTTTATTTAATATTGCGTCTATTTGAACGATTTCAACGATCTAAAATGCTTGAAAATGCTTATTTTAGCAAAACAGCACGTTTTGAGCTTTAATCTGCGTTTTAACGCGTAAAACAGCATAAAAACGACGAATTTTTTATTATTCGTTTTTATTAATATTGCTTCTATTTGAACGATTTCAACGATCTAAAATGTTGAAAATGCTTATTTTGCAAAACGCACGTTTTGAGCTTTAATCTGCGTTTTTAAAGCGTAAACAGCATAAAAAAGCGAAATTTTTTTTATTCGTTTTTATTATATTGCGTCTTTTGAACGATTTAACGATTTTAAAATGCTTTAAAATGCTTTTTTTAGGGAAAACAGCACGTTTTTAGTTTTTAAACTGCGTTTTAACGGCGTAAAACAGCATAAAAACGACGAATTTTTTTTTATCCGTTTTATTAATATTGTTTATTTGAACATTTCAACGATCTAAAATGCTTGAAAATATTATTTTAGCAAAACAGCACGTTTTGAGTTTAATATGCGTTTTTAACCCTAAAACAAAGCATAAAAAAGACGAATTTTTATTATTCGTTTTTTTTAATATTGCGTCTTTGAACGATTTCAACGATCTAAATTATTGAAAATGCTATTTTAGCAAAACAGCACGTTTTGAGCTTTAATCTGCGTTTAACGCGTAAAACACATAAAACACGAATCTTTTTATTATTCGTTTATTAATATTTCCATTTGAACGATTTCAACGATCTAAAATGCTTGAAAATGCTTTTTTGCAAAACAATGTTTTGAGTTTAATCTGCGTTATAACGCGTAAAACATCATAAAACGACGATTTTTTATTTTTTTTATTAATATTGCCTTTTTAACGATTTCCGGGTCAAAATGCTTGAAAAATGCTTATTTTTGCAAACGGAGTTTTGGTTTATTCGGGTTTTAACGCCTAAAACGCTAAAAAAGGGGTTTTTTATTATTCATTTTTTTATTTTTGCTTCATTTGAACGTTTCAACGATCTAAAAAAGCTTGAAATGCTTATTTTAGCAACAGACGTTTTGAGCTTTAATCTGCGTTTTAACGCGAAAAGTAAAAAAGACGTTTTCTATTATTCGTTTTTATTAATATTGCGTCTTTTGAACGATTTCAACGATCTAAAATGCTTGAAAATTTTTTTAGCAAAACAGCACGTTTTGAGCTTTAATCTGCGTTTTAACGCGTAAAACGCATAAAACGACAATTTTATTATTCGTTTTTATTAATATTGCTCTATTTGAACGTTTTACGGTCAAAATGCTTGAAAATGCTTTTTTAGCAAAACAGCACGTTTTGAGCTTTAATCTGCGTTTTAACGCGTAAAACAAGCATAAAAAAGACGAATTTTTATTATTCGTTTTTATTAATATGCGTCTATTTGAACGATTTAACGATCTAAAATGCTTGAAAATGCTTATTTTGCAAAACACACGTTTGAGCTTTATTCTGCGTTTTAAAAAACAGCATAAAACGACGGAATTTTATTATTCGTTTTTATTTTTATTGCGTCTATTTGAACGATTTCAACGATCAAAATGCTTGAAAATGCTTATTTTAGCAAAACAGCACGTTTTGAGTTTTTAATCTGCGTTTTAACGCGTAAACACATAAAAGGAATTTTTTTTTTTTTTCTTTTATTAATATTGCTTCTATTTGAACGATTTAACGATCTAAAATGCTTTGAAAATGCTTATTTTAGCAAAACAGCAAAATTTGAGCTTTTCGCGTTTTAACGCGTAAAACATTTAAAAACGACGAAATTTTATTATTCGTTTTTTTTTATATTGCGTCTATTTGAACGGATTTCAACGATCTAAAATGCTTTAAAATGCTTATTTTAGCAAAACAGCACGTTTGAGCTTTATTCTGCGTTTTTAAAGCGTAAAACGCATCGACAAAATTTCTATTATTCGTTTTTATTTTTATTGCGTCTATTTGAACGATTTCAACGATCTAAAATGCTTGAAATGCTTATTTTAGCAAAACAGCAGTTTAGTTTTTAAACTGGTTTTAACGCGTAAAAGCATAAAACGACAATTTTCTATTATTCGTTTTTATTAATATTGCGTCTATTTGAACGATTTCAACGATCTAAAATGCGAAAAATTTATTTTAGCAAAACAGCACGTTTTAGTTTAATTGCTTTTAACGCGTAAAAAAATAAAAACGACGAATTTTTATTATTCGTTTTTTTTTAATAGCTTCATTTGAACGATTTCGACGATCTAAAAATGGGTTGAAAATGCCATTTTAGCAAAACAGCACGTTTTGAGCTTTAATCTGCGTTTAAGCGTAAACAGCATAAAACGACGAATTTTTTAAATTTGTTTTATTAATATTGCGTTTTTGAACGATTTCAACGATCTAAAAAGCTTGAAAATGCTTATTTTAGCAAAACAGCACGTATTGAGCTTTTATTCTGCGTTTTAACGCGTAAAACAGCATAAAACGACGAAATTTCTATTATTCGTTTTTATTTTATTGCGTCTATTTGAACGATTTCAACGATCTAAAATGCTTGAAAATGCTTATTTTAGCAAAACAGCACGTTTTGAGCTTTAATCTGCGTTTTAACGCGTAAAACAGCATAAAAACGACGAATTTTTATTATTCGTTTTTTATTAATATTGCTTCTATTTGAACGATTTCAACGATCTAAAATGCTTGAAAATGCTTATTTTAGCAAAACAGCACGTTTTGAGCTTTAATCTGCGTTTTAACGCGTAAAACACATAAAAACGACGAAATTTTTATTATTCGTTTTTATTAATATTGCGTCTATTTGAACGATTTCAACGATCTAAAATGCTTGAAAATGCTTATTTTAGCAAAACAGCACGTTTTGAGTTTAGTCTGCGTTTTAACGCGTAAAACAGCATAAAACGACGAATTTTTATTATTCGTTTTTATTAATATTGTTCTATTTGAACGATTTCAACGATCTAAAATGCTTGAAAATTCTTATTTTAACAAAACAGCACGTTTTGAGCTTTAATCTGCGTTTTAACTCGTAAAACAGCATAAAAACGACGAAATTTTTTATTATTCGTTTTTATTAATATGCTTCTATTTGAACGATTTCAACGATCTAAAATGCTTGAAAATGCTTATTTTAGCAAAACAGCACGTTTTGAGCTTTAATCTGCGTTTTAACGCGTTAAACAGCATAAAAACGACGAATTTTTTATTATTCGTTTTATTAATATTGCGTCTATTTAGAACGATTTCAACGATCTAAAATGCTTTGAAAATGCTTATTTTAGCAAAACAGCACGTTTTGAGTTTTAATCTGCGTTTTCACGCGTAAAACAGCATAAAAACGACGAATTTATTATTATTCGTTTTTATTAATATTGCTTCTATTTAACGATTTCAACGATCTAAAATGCTTGAAAATGCTTATTTTAGCAAAACAGCACGTTTTGAGTTTTATTCTGCGTTTTAACGCGTAAAACAGCATAAAACGACGAAATTTTTATTATTAGTTTTATTAATATTGCGTATATTTGAACGATTTCAACGACTAAAATGCTGAAAATGCTTATTTTAGCAAAACAGCATTTTGAGCTTTAATCTGCGTTTAACGCGTAAACAGCATAAAATGAAGAATTTTTATTATTCGTTTTTATTAATATTGCTTCTATTTAAACGATTTTAACGATCTAAAATGCTTGAAAATGCTTATTTTAGCAAAACAGCAGTTTTGAGCTTTAATCTGCGTTTTAACGCGTAAAACAGCATAAAACGACGAATTTTTATTATTCGTTTTATTAATATTGCTTCTATTTGAACGATTTTAACGATCTAAAATGCTTAAATGCTTTTTTAGCAAAACAGCACGTTTGAGCTTTAATCTGCGTTTTAAGCGTAAAACAGCATAAAAACGACGAATTTTTTATTATTCGTTTTTTAATATTGCTTTATTTGAACGATTTCAACGATCTAAAATGCTTGAAAATGCTTATTTTAGCAAAACAGCGTTTTGAGCTTTAATCTGCGTTTTAACGCGTAAAACAGCATAAAACGACAATTTTTATTATTCGTTTTTATTAATATTGCTTCTATTTGAACGATTTCAACGATCTAAAATGCTTGAAAATGCTTATTTTAGCAAAACAGCACGTTTTGAGCTTTAATCTGCGTTTTAACGCGTAAAACAGCATAAAACGACGAATTTTTATTATTCGTTTTTATTAATATTGCGTCTATTTGAACGATTTCAACGATCTAAAATGCTTGAAAATGCTTATTTTAGCAAAACAGCACGTTTTGAGCTTTAATCTGCGTTTTAACGCGTAAAACAGCATAAAAAAGACGAATTATTTATTATTCGTTTTTATTAATATTGCTTCTATTTGAACGATTTCAACGATCTAAAATGCTTGAAAATGCTTATTTTAGCAAAACAGCACGTTTTGAGCTTTAATCTGCGTTTTAACGCGTAAAACAGCATAAAACGACGAAATTTTATTATTCGTTTTTATTAATATTGCGTCTATTTGAACGATTTCAACGATCTAAAATGCTTGAAAATGCTTATTTCAGCAAAACAGCAGGTATTGAGCTTTAATCAGCGTTTTAACGCGTAAAACAGCATAAAACGACGAAATTTTTATTATTCGTTTTATTAATATTGCGTCTATTTGAACGATTTCAACGACCTAAAATGCTTGAAAATGCTTATTTTAGCAAAACAGTACGATTTGAGCTTTAATCTGCGTTTTAACGCGTAAAACAGCATAAAAACGACGAAATTTTATTATTCGTTTTTTATTAATATGCGTCTATTTGAACGATTTCAACGATCTAAAATGCTTGAAAATGCTTATTTTAGCAAAACAACACGTTTTGAGCTTTATTCTGCGTTTTAACGCGTAAACAGCATAAAACGACGAAATTTTTATTATTCGTTTTTATTTTATTGCGTCTATTTGAACGATTTCAACGATCTAAAATGCTTGAAAATGCTTATTTTAGCAAAACAGCACGTTTTGAGCTTTAATCTGCGTTTTAACGCGTAAAACAGCATAAAACGACGAATTTTTTATTATTCGTTTTTATTAATATTGCTTCTATTTGAACGATTTCAACGATCTAAAATGCTTGAAAATGCTTATTTTAGCAAAACAGCACGATTTGAGCTTTTAATCTGCGTTTTAACGCGTAAAACAGCATAAAACGACGAAATTTTATTATTCGTTTTTATTAATATTGCGTCTATTTGAACGATTTCAACGATCTAAAATGCTTGAAAATGCTTTTTTAGCAAAACAGCACGTTTTGAGCTTTATTCTGCGTTTTAACGCGTAAAACACATAAAACGACGAAATTTCTATTATTCGTTTTTAATTTTTATTGCGTCTAATTGAACGATTTCAACGATCTAAAATGCTTGAAAATGCTTATTTTAGCAAAACAGCACGTTTTGAGCTTTTAATCTGCGTTTTAACGCGTAAAACAGCATAAAACGACGAATTTTTATTTTGTTTTTATTAATATTGCTTCTATTTGAACGATTTCAACGATCTAAAATGCTTGAAAATGCTTATTTTAGCAAAACAGCACGTTTTGAGCTTTAATCTGCGTTTTAACGCGTAAAACAGCATAAAACGACGAAATTTTTATTATTCGTTTTTATTAATATTGCGTCTATTTGAACGATTTCAACGATCTAAAATGCTTGAAAATGCTTATTTTAGCAAAACAGCACGTTTTGAGCTTTAGTCTGCGTTTTAACGCGTAAAACAGCATAAAAACGACGAATTTTTATTATTCGTTTTTATTAATATTGCTTCTATTTGAACGATTTCAACGATCTAAAATGCTTGAAAATGCTTATTTTAACAAAACAGCACGTTTTGAGCTTTAATCTGCGTTTTAACGCGTAAAACAGCATAAAACGACGAAATTTTTATTATTATTCGTTTTTATTAATATTGCTTCTATTTGAACGATTTCAACGATCTAAAACTGCTTGAAAATGCTTATTTTAGCAAAACAGCACGTTTTGAGCTTTAATCTGCGTTTTAACGCGTTAAACAGCATAAAACGACGAATTTTTTATTATTCGTTTTTATTAATATTGCGTTATTTGAACGATTTCAACGATCTAAAATGCTTGAAAATGCTTATTTTACAAAACAGCACTTTTGAGCTTTAATCTGCGTTTTAACGCGTAAAACAGCATAAAAACGAAGAAATTTTTATTATTCGTTTTTATTAATATTGCTTCTATTTAGAACGATTTCAACGATCTAAAATGCTTGAAAATGCTTATTTAGCAAAACAGCACGTTTTGAGCTTTAATCTGCGTTTTAACGCGTAAAACAGCATAAAAACGACGAATTTTTATTATTCGTTTTTATTAATATTGCTCTATTTGAACGATTTCAACGATCTAAAATGCTTGAAAATGCTTATTTTAGCAAAACAGCACGTTTTGAGCTTAATACTGCGTTTTAACGCGTAAAACAGCATAAAAACGACGAATTTTATTATTCGTTTTTATTAATATTGCTTCTATTTGAACGATTTCAACGATCTAAAATGCTTGAAAATGCTTATTTTAGCAAAACAGCACGTTTTGAGCTTTAATCTGCGTTTTAACGCGTAAAACGCATAAAAACGACGAATTTTTATTATTCGTTTTTATTAATATTGCGTCTATTTGAACGAGTTTCAACGATCTAAAATGCTTGAAAATGCTTATTTTAGCAAAACAGCACGGTTTGAGCTTTAATCAGCGTTTTAACGCGTAAAACAGCATAAAACGACGAATTTTTATTATTCGTTTTATTAATATTGCGTTCTATTTGAACGATTTCAACGACCTAAAATGCTTGAAAATGCTTATTTTGCAAAACAGCACGATTTGAGCTTTAATCTGCGTTTTAACGCGTAAAACAGCATAAAACGACGAAATTTTTATTATTCGTTTTTATTAATATGCGTCTATTTGAACGATTTCAACGATCTAAAATGCTTGAAAATGCTTATTTTAGCAAAACAACACGTTTTGAGCTTTATTCGCGTTTTAACGCGTAAAACAGCATAAAACGACGAAATTTTATTATTCGTTTTTATTTTTATTGCGTCTATTTGAACGATTTCAACGATCTAAAATGCTTGAAAATGCTTATTTTTGCAAAACAGCACGTTTTGAGCTTTAATCTGCGTTTTAACGCGTAAAACAGCATAAAACGACGAATTTTTATTATTCGTTTTTATTAATATTGTTCTATTTGAACGATTTCAACGATCTAAAATGCTTTTAAAATGCTTATTTTAACAAAACAGCACGTTTTGAGCTTTAATCTGCGTTTTAACTCGTAAAACAGCATAAAAACGACGAAATTTTATTATTCGTTTTTATTAATATTGCTTCTATTTGAACGATTTCAACGATCTAAAACGCTCGAAAATGCTTATTTTAGCAAAACAGCACGTTTTGAGCTTTTAATCTCGTTTTAACTCGTTAAACAGCATAAAAACGACGAATTTTTATTATTCGTTTTTTATAATATTGCGTATATTTGAACGATTTCAACGATCTAAAATGCTTGAAAATGCTTATTTTAGCAAAACAGCACATTTTTAGCTTTAATCTGCGTTTTAACGCGTAAAACAGCATAAAATGAAAAATTTTTATTATTCGTTTTATTAATATTGCTTCTATTTAAACGATTTTAAAAGATCTAAAATGCTTGAAAATGCTTATTTTAGCAAAACAGCACGTTTTGAGCTTTAATCTGCGTTTAACGCGTAAACAGCATAAAACGACGAATTTTTTATTATTCGTTTTTATTAATATTGCTTCTATTTGAACGATTTCAACGATCTAAAATGCTTGAAAATGCTTATTTTAGCAAAACAGCATGTTTTGAGCTTTTAATCTGCGTTTTAACGCGTAAACAGCATAAAACGACGAAATTTTTATTATTCGTTTTTATTAATATTGCGTATATTTGAAAAGATTTCAACGATGTAAAATGCTTGAAAATGCTTATTTTAGCAAAACAGCACGTTTTGAGCTTTTAAACTGCGTTTTAACGCGTAAAACAGCATAAAAACGACGAATTTTTTTATTATTCGTTTTTATTAATATTGCTTCTATTTTGAACGATTTCAACGATCTAAAATGCTTGAAAATGCTTATTTTAGCAAAACAGCACGTTTTGAGCTTTAATCTGCGTTTTAACGCGTAAACAGCATAAAAACGACGAATTTTTATTATTCGTTTTTATTAATATTGCGTCTATTTGAACGATTTCAACAATCTAAAATGCTTGAAAATGCTTATTTTAGCAAAACAGCACGTTTTGAGCTTTAATCTGCGTTTTAACGCGTAAAAACAGCTAAAAAACGACGAATTTTTATTATTCGTTTTTATTAATATTCTTCTATTTGAACGATTTCAACGATCTAAAATGCTTGAAAATGCTTATTTTAGCAAAACAGCACGTTTTGAGCTTTATCTGCGTTTTAACGCGTAAAACAGCATAAAACGACGAAATTTTATTATTCGTTTTTATTAATATTGCGTCTATTTGAACGATTTCAACGATCTAAAATGCTTGAAAATGCTTATTTTAGCAAAACAGCACGTTTTGAGCTTTAATCTGCGTTTTTAACGCGTAAAACAGCATAAAACGACGAAATTTTTATTATTCGTTTTTATTAATATTGCGTCTATTTGAACGATTTCACGATCTAAAATGCTTGAAAATGATATTTTAGCAAAACAGCACGTTTAGTTTTAATCTGCGTTTTAACGCGTAAAACAGCATAAAAACGACGAATTTTCTATTATTCGTTTTTTATTAATATTGCGTCTATTTGAACGATTTCAACGATCTAAATGCTGAAAATGCTTATTTTAGCAAAACAGCACGTTTTGAGCTTTAATCTGCGTTTTAACGCGTAAAACAGCATAAAACGACGAATTTTTTTATTCGTTTTTATTAATATTGCTTCTATTTAACGATTTAACGATCTAAATGCTTGAAAATGCTTATTTTAGCAAAACAGACGTTTTGATTTAACTTCGTTTTAACGCGTAAAACAGCATAAAACGACAATTTTTTATTATTCGTTTTTATTAATATGCGCTATTTGAACGATTTCAACTTCAAATGCTTAAAATGCTTATTATTTTAGCAAAACAGCACGTTTTGAGTTTTATTCGCGTTTTAACGCGTAAAACAGCATAAAACGACGAAATTTTTTTTTTCTTTTTATTTTATTGCGTCTATTTGAACGATTTCAACGATCTAAAATGCTTAAAATGCTTATTTTAGCAAAACAGCACGTTTTGAGTTTAATCTGCGTTTTAACGCGTAAAACAGCATAAAACGACAATTTTTATTATTCGTTTTTATTATATTGTTTTAATTGAACGATTTCAACGATCTAAAATGCTTGAAAATGCTTATTTAGCAAAACAGCACGTTTTGAGCTTTAATCTGCGTTTTAACGCGTAAAACAGCATAAAAACGACGAAATTTTTATTATTCGTTTTTATTAATATTGCGTCTATTTGAACGATTTCAACGATCTAAAAATGCTTGAAAATGCTTATTTTAGCAAAACAGCACGTTTTGAGCTTTATCTGCGTTTTAACGCGTAAAACAGCATAAAAACGACGAATTTTTATTATTCGTTTTTATTAATATTGCGTCTATTTGAACGATTTCAACGATCTAAAATGCTTGAAAATGCTTATTTTAGCAAAACAGCACGTTTTGAGTCTTTAATCTGCGTTTTAACGCGTAAAACAGCATAAAAACGACGAATTTTATTATTCGTTTTTTATTAATATTGCTCTATTTGAACGATTTCAACGATCTAAAATGCTTGAAAATGCTTATTTTAGCAAAACAGCACGTTTTGAGCTTAATCTGCGTTTTAACGCGTAAAACAGCATAAAAACGACGAATTTTTATTATTCGTTTTTATTAATATTGCGTCTATTTGAACGATTTCAACGATCTAAAATGCTTGAAAATGCTTATTTTAGCAAAACAGCACGTTTTGAGCTATAATCTGCGTTTTAACGCGTAAAACAGCATAAAACGACGAAATTTTTATTAATCGTTTTATATTAATATTGCGTCTATTTGAACGATTTCAACGATCTAAAAAAGCTTGAAAATGCTTATTTTAGCAAAACAGCACGTTTTTTAGCTGTACTGCGTTTTAACGCGTAAAAAGCATAAAACGACGAATTTTTATTATTCGTTTTTATTAATATTGCTTCTATTTGAACGTTTTGAACGATCTAAAATGCTTGAAAATGCTTATTTTGAAAAAGCATTCGATTTTAACGCGTTTTAAGCATAAAACATTTAAAAAAGACAAATTTTTATTTTCGTTTTTTAATATTGCGTCTATTTAACGATTTCAACGATCAAAATGCTTTGAAAATGCTTTATTTTTAGCAAAACAGCACGTTTTGAGTTTAATTCGTTTTAACGCGTAAAACAGCATTAAAAACGACGAATTTTTATTATTCGTTTTTATTATTGCGTCTATGAACGATTTCAACGATCTAAAAATGCTTGAAAATGTTATTTTAGCTAAAACAGCACTGTTTGAGTTAATCAGCGTTTAACGCGTTAAAACAGCATTAAAACGACAATTTCTATTATTCGTTTTTATTAATATTGCGTCTATTTGAACGATTTCAACGAACTAAAATGTCTTGAAAATGCTTATTTATAGCAAACAGCAGTTTGAGCTTTAATCTGCGTTTTAAGCGTAAAATTATTTTAAAAAGACGAAACTTTTTTATTATTCGTTTTATTAATAAGCGTCTATTTAACGATTTAACGATCTGAAATGCTTTAAAATGCTTATTTTATGAAAACAGTACGTTTTGAACTTTAATTCGTTTTAAACGCGTAAAACAGCATTAAAAACGACGAATTTTTATTATTCGTTTTTTTTTATGCGTCTATTTGAACGATTTCAACGATCAAAATTGCTTAAAATGTTTATTTTTAGCGAATGAACGTTTTGAGCTTATAATCTGCGTTTTAACGCAAAACTATTTAAAAACGAGAATTTTTGATTATTCGTTTTATTATATTGCGTCTAAATGCAACGATTTCAACGATCTTTAATATGCTTGAATTTTATTTAAAATGCATTTGAGTTTAATCTGCGTTTTAACTGTAAAACAGCATTTCAAAACGACGAATTTTATTATTCGTTTTTATTAATATGCGTCTAAACGATTTACAAGCGATCTAAAATGCTTGAAAATGCTTATTTTAGCAAACAGCACGTTGAGCTTAATCGCGTTTTAAGCTGTAAAACAGCAAAAAACGACGAAATTTTATTATTCGTTTTTTAATATTAGACACTAAACGACGAATTTCAACTTGATCTAAAATGCTTTGAAATGCTTATTTTAGCAAACAGCACGTTTTGAAGCTTTAATCTGCGTTTTAACGCTTAAACAGCAAAAACGACGATTTTTATTATCTCGTTTTTAATTAAATAGCTCAATTGAACGATTTTCACGATCTTAAAATGCTTATGAAAATGCTTATTTTAGCAAAACAGCAAGATTTGAGTTTAATCTGCGTTTTTAACGCTAAAACAGCATAAACGGATTTTTTTATTCGTTTTTACTTAAACGCTTAAATAGAAAACGATTTCAACGATCTAAAATGCTCGAAAATGCTTATTTTGCAAAACAGCACGTTTTGAGCTTTATTCTGCGTTTTAACGCGTAAAACAGCATAAAACGACGAAATTTTTATTATTCGTTTTTATTAATATTGCGTATATTTGAACGATTTCAACGATCTAAAATGCATGAAAATGCTTATTTTAGCAAAACAGCACATTTTGAGCTTTAATCTGCGTTTTAACGCGTAAAACAGCATAAAATGAAGAATTTTTATTATTCGTTTTTATTAATATTGCTTCTATTTAAACGATTTTAACGATCTAAAATGCTTGAAAATGCTTATTTTAGCAAAACAGCACGTTTTTGAGTTTAATCTGCGTTTTAACGCGTAAAACAGCATAAAAACGACGAATTTTTTATTATTCGTTTTTATTAATATTGTTCTATTTGAACGATTTCAACGATCTAAAATGCTTGAAAATGCTTATTTTAGCAAAACAGCACGTTTTGAGCTTTAATCTGCGTTTTAACGCGTAAAACAGCATAAAACGACGAATTTTTTATTATTCGTTATTTATTAATATGCGTATATTTGAACGATTTCAACGATCTAAAATGCTCGAAAATGCTTATTTTAGCAAAACAGCACGTTTTGAGCTTTAATCGGTTTTAACGCGTAAAACAGCATAAAACGACGAATTTTTATTATTCGTTTTTATTAATATTGCGTCTATTTGAACGATTTCAACGATCTAAAATGCTTGAAAATGCTTATTTTAGCAAAACCGCACGTTTTGAGCTTTAATCTGCGTTTTAACGCGTAAAACAGCATAAAAACGACGAATTATTTATTATTCGTTTTTATTAATATTTCTTCTATTTGAACGATTTCAACGATCTAAAATGCTTGAAAATGCTTATTTTAGCAAAACAGCACGTTTTGAGCTTTATTCGCGTTTTAACGCGTAAAACAAGCATAAAACGACTGAAATTTTTATTATTCGTTTTTTATTAATATTGGTCTATTTGAACGATTTCAACGATCTAAAATGCTTGAAAATGCTTATTTTAGCAAAACAGCACATTTTGAGCTTTTAATCTGCCGTTTTAACGCATAAAACAGCATAAAAATGACGAATTTTTATTATTCGTTTTTATTAATATTGCTTCTATTTAAACGATTTCAACGATCTAAAATGCTTGAAAATGCTTATTTTAGCAAAACGGCACGTTTTGAGCTATAATCTGCGTTTTAACGCGTAAAACAGCATAAAACGACGAAATTTTTATTATTCGTTTTTATTAATTGCGTCTATTTGAACGATTTCAACGATCTAAAATGCTTGAAAATGCTTATTTTAGCAAACAGCACGTTTTGAGCTGTAATCTGCGTTTTAACGCGTAAAACAGCATAAAACGACAAATTTTTATTATTCGTTTTTATTAATATTGCTTCTATTTGAACGATTTGAACGATCTAAAATGCTTGAAAATGCTTATTTAGCAGAACAGCACGTTTCGAGCTTTAATCAGCGTTTTAACGCATAAAACAGCATAAAACGACGAAATTTTTTATTATCGTTTTTTATTAATATTGCGTCTATTTGAACGATTTCAACGATCTAAAATGCTTGAAAATGCTTATTTTAGCAAAACAGCACGTTTTGAGTTTTAATCGCGTTCGCGTAAAAAGCATAAAACAGCATTTTATTATCGAATTTTTAATTTTTGTTCTTTTGAAATTTCTTGAACGATTCTAAGATCTATCTTGAAAATGCATTTAGCAACGCGTTTAGTTAATCTAGCAAAAGAAAACACGAATTTTTATTATTCGTTTTTATTAATATTGTTTTTTAAAACCAAATTAAAAAAAAATTTTTTTTAAAATTTTTTAAAAAAAAGGGTTTTTTTTTCGGTTTTTCGGGAAAAAAACCAAAAAAAAATTCCCTTTTTTTTTTTTTAAATTTTTTTAAATTTAAAACCAAAAAAATTTAAAATTTTTTTAAAAAAAATTTTTTTTAATTTTTTTTAAAAAAAAAAAAAAAAAAAATTTTTTTTTTTTTTTTAAATTTGGGATATTTTTAAAAACCCCCTTAAAATTTTTTAAATTTTTTTTTTTAAAAAAAATTTTTTTTTTTTTTTTTAAAACCAAAAAAAAAAAAAATTTTTTTTTTTTTTTTTTTTGGTTTTTTTTTTAAAAAATCTAAAATTTTAAATTTTTTTTCCCCGGGGGGTTTTTTTTTCCCCTTTTTGGAAAAAAAAAAAAATTTTTTTTTTTTTTTTTTATTTTTTTAATTTTAAAAAAAATTTAAAAAAAAAAATTTTTTTTTAAAAAAAAAAATTTTTTTTTAACCCTTTTTTTTAAAAAAAAAAAAAATTTTTTTTTTTTTTTTTTTTAATTTCCTTTTTAAAAAAACCCCAAAAAGGGCCAAAAAAAGGGGAAAAATTTTTTTTTTAACCCAAAAAAAAAAAGGAAAAAAAAATTTTTTTTTTAATTTTTTTTTTTTTTTTAAAAATTTTAAAAACCCAAATTTTAAAAAACCTTTTTTTTAAAAAAAATTTTGGAAAAAAAAAATTTTTCGGTTTTTTTTTAAAAAAAATTTTTTTTTTTTTTTTTTTTTTTTAAAAAAATTTTTTTTTTTTTAAAAAATTTTTTTCCCAAAAATTTTTTTTTTTAAAAAAAAAAAAAAAAAAAAAAAGGTTTTTTTTTTTTTTTTAAAATTTTAAAAAAAAAAAAAAATTTTTTTTTTGGGAAAAAAAAGCTTTTTTCCTTTTTTAAAATTTTTTTTTAAAAAAATTTTTTTTTTTTTTTTTTAAAATTTTTTTTTTTTAAAAAAAAAAAAGTTTGGGGTTTTTTTTTTTAAAAAAAATTTAAAAAAAAATTTTTTTAATTTTTTTTTTTAAAAAAAATTTTTTTTAAAATCTTTTTTTAAAATTTTTTTTTAAAGAAAAAAAAAAATTTTTTTTTTTGCTTTTTTGCAAAAAAAACCAAAAAAAAAAAATTTTTTTTTTTAAAAAAAAAAAAATTTTTTTTTTTTAAAAAATTTTTTTTTAAAAAAAAAAAAAAAATTTTTTTTTTTTAAAAAAAAAGCCCTTTTTTTTTTTTTTTTAAATTTTTTTTTAAAAAAAAAAATTTTAAAAACCCTTTTTTATTTGGAAAAGAAAAAATTTTCCTTTTTTTTTAAAAAAAAAAAAAAACCTTTTTTTTTTTTTTTTTTTTTTAAAAAAATTTAAAAATTTAAAATTTTTTTTTTTTTTTAAAAAAGCCTTTTTTGGTTTTTCCGTTTTTAAAAGGAAAAAAAAGGGAAAAAATTTTTTTTTTTTCTTCCTTTTAAATTTAAAAAAAAAAAAAATTTTTTTTTAAAAAAATTTTTTTTTTTTTTTCCTTTTTTTCGGAAAAAGCTTAAAAACCAAATTTTAAAAAAAAATTTTTTTAAAAAAAAAACCAAAAAAGGGGAAAAATTTTTTTTCCCTTTTTTTTTGGTTTTTCCCTTTTCCTAAAAAATTTAAAAAATTTTTTTTTTTTAAAAAAAAAAGGAATTTTTTTTAAAAAAAATTTAAAAAAATTTTTTTTTTTTTTTAAATTTTTTTTGGTTTTCCCCAAAAAAAAAAAATTTTTTTTTTTAAAAAAAAAAAGGGGTTTTTTTAAAAAAAAAAAAAAGGGGAAAAAAATTTTTTTTTTAAAAAATTTTTTTTTTTGGGTTTTTAACCCTTTAAAAAAAAAAAAATTTTTTTTTTTCGTTTTTTTAATTTCGTCTATTTGAACGGGTTTCAACGATCTAAAATGCTTGAAAAATGCTTATTTTAGCAAAACGGGACGTTTTGAGCTTTAATCTGCGTTTTTCGGAAAAAAGCATAAAAACGACGGGAATTTTTTTTTATTCGTTTTTATTAATATTGCTTCTATTTGAACGATTTCAACGTCTAAAATGCTTGAAAATGCTTTTTTTTAGCAAAACAGCACGTTTTGAGCTTTAATCTGCGTTTTAACGCGTAAAACAGCATAAAAAAGACGAATTTTTTTTTATTCGTTTTTTTTTAATATTGCGTCTATTTGAACGATTTCAACGATCTAAAAAAGCTTGAAAATGCTTATTTTAGCAAAAAAGCACGTTTTGGGTTTAAAACGCGTTTAACCCTAAAAAAAAAAAACTTGGGAATTTTTTTTTATTCGTTTTTTAATTAAAGGCCCCTTTATTTAGGGCGTTTCAAAAAATCTAAAAAGGGGAAAAAGCTTTTTTTTTAGCAAAAAAGCACCCTTTTTTAGCTTTTTCTGCGTTTTAACGCGTAAAAAAAGCATAAAAAAAGACGAAATTTTTATTATTCGTTTTTATTAATATTGCGTCTATTTTGAAACGATTTCAAAAGATCTAAAATGCTTGAAAATGCTTATTTTTGGGGGGATTTGAGCTTTAATCTGCGTTTTTTCGAAAACAGCATAAAAAAGACGAAATTTTTTTTATTCGTTTTTTTTAATATTGCTATTTGAACGATTTCAACGTGCAAAAAGCTTGAAAATGCTTTTTTTAGCAAAACAGCAGTTTGGAGCTTTTAAAACTGCGTTTAACGCGTAAAACAGCATAAAAAAGACGAATTTTTATTATTCGTTTTTTTTTAATTTGCGTCTATTTGGGATTTCCCAAAGATCTAAAATGCTTGAAAAAGCTTTTTGCAAAACAGGACGTTTTGAGGGTTTAATCTGGGTTTTTAAAGCGTAAAACAGGGATAAAAAAAAACGAATTTTTATTATTCGTTTTTTTTAATAGCTTTTTATTTGAACGGTTTCAACGATCTAAAATGTTTAAAATTTCTTATTTTAAGCAAAACAGCACATTTTGAGTTTATTCAGCGTTTTAACGCGTAAAACAGCATAAAGTCGACGAATTTTTATTATCTGCTTTTTTATTAATATTGCTTCTATTTGAATGATTTCCAACGATCTAAAATGCTTTGAAAATGCTTATTTTGTGCCAAAACAGCACGTTTTGAGTTTTATTCAGCGTTTTAACGCGTAAACAGCATAAAGTCGACGAAATTCTTTTATTATTCGTTTTTATTAATATTGCGTCTATTTGAAATCGATTTCCACGATCTAAAAATGCTTGAAAATGCTATTTTAAAGCAAAACAGTACGTTTTGAGCTTTAATCTGCGTTTTAACGCGTAAAACAGCATAAAAAAATGACGAATTTTTTATTACTCCGTTTTTATTAATATTGCTTCTATTTAAATCGATTTCAACGATCTAAAATGCTTGAAAATTGCTTTATTTTAGCAAAACATCACGTTTTGAGCTTTAATCTGCGTTTAACGCAACAGCATAAAACGACGTGCAGCCCTTTTATTATTCGTTTTATTACGTTTTATTTGAACGATTTCTGCCGGATCTAAAATGCTTTGAGAAAATGCTTATTTTTAGCAAAACAGCACGTTTGAGCTTTAAATCTGCGTGTTTTAACGCGTAAACAGCATAAAAAACGACGAATTTTTTATTATTCGTTTTTATTAATATTGCGTTTATTTGAACGATTTCAACGATCTAAAAATGCTTGAAAATGCTTTATTTTAGCAAAACAGCACGCTTTTGAGTTTTAATCAGCGTTTTAACGCGTAAAAACAGCATAAAACGCATCGTTTCATTATTCGTTTTTATTATTGCGTATAATTTGAACGATTCAACGATCTAAAAATGCTTGAAAATGTTTATTTTAGCAAAACAGCACGTTTTGAGCTTTTAATCTGCGTTTTAACGCGTAAAACAGCATAAAAACGACGAATTTTTACAGCCCGTTTTTTATTAATATTGTTTCTATTTTAAACGATTTCAACGATCTAAAATGCTGGAAATGCTTTATTTTAGCAAAAATGTTAATGTTTTGAGCTTTTAATCTGCGTTTTAACGCGTAAAACAAGCATAAAAACGACGAATTTCTTATTATCTGCTTTTAATAATATTGCGTCTATTTTGAACGATTTCAAACGATCTAAAATGCTTGAAAATGCTTATTTTAAAGCAAAACAGACGTTTTAGCTTTAATCTGCGTTTTAACGCGTAAAACAGCATAAAACGACGAATTTTTTTATTATTCGTTTTTATTAATATTGCTTCTATTTGAACGATTTCAACGATCTAAAATGCCAAAATGCTTATTTTAGCAAAACAGCAATGTTTTGTTTAATCTGCGTTTTAACGCGCGTAAAACAGCATAAAAACGACGAACTTTAGTTGTTCGTTTTATTAATATTGCGTCTATTTGAACGTGATTTCAACGATCTTAAAATGCTTGAAAATGCTTATTTTAAAACAGCGCTGCCTTGAGCTTTTAATCTGCGTTTTAACGCGGCAAAACAGCAGCAAAACGACGAATTTGCCACCGTTTTTATTAATATTGCTTCTCACGAACCAATAAACGATCTTAAATGCTTGAAAAATGCTTTCTATTTTAGCAAACAGCAGCGTTTTGAGCTTTATTCAGCGTTTTAACGCGTAAAACAGCATAAAGTCGACGAATTTTTTATTATTCGTTTTTATTAATATTGCTTCTCTATTTGAACGATTTCAACGATCTAAAATGCTTGAAAATGCTTATTTTAGCAAAACAGTTAATGTCTTGAGCTTTATTCAGCGTTTCAACGCGCAAAACAGCATAAAGTCGACGAAATTTTATTATCTTTTATTAATATTGCGTCTATTTGAACGATTTCAACGATCTAAAATGCTTGAAAATGCTTATTTTGTGCTAAAAACAGTACGGGCTTTGAGCTTAACCGCCAACGCAAAACAACAGCAAAAATTAACAATTTTTTATTATTCGTTTTTATTACTATTGCTTCAAAACGATTTCAACGATCTAAAATGCTGAAATGCTTATTTTAAAGCAAAATATCACGTTTTGAGTTTTAACCGCGCCGTAAACGGCAGTAAAAACAGCATAAAACACCGAAATTTATTATTCGTTTTTATTAATACGCTTACTGAACGATTTCAATGATCTAAAATGCTTGAAAATGCTTTACGTAGCAAACAGCACGTTCTGAGCTTTAATCTGCGTTTTAACGCGTAAAACAGCATAAAAACGACGAATTTTATTATTCGTTTTTTACACATTTAAAAGCCTATTTTAAACGATTTCAACGATCTAAAATGCTTGAAATGCATTTCAGCAAAACAGCACGTCTTTTGAGCTTCAACGCGCCTTTAACGCGTAAAAACAGCATAAAACGGTTTGTTCTCATTATTCGTTTTTATTAATATTGCGTATATTTGAACGATTTCTTAACGATCTTAAAATGCTTGAAAAATGCTTATTTTAGCAAAACAGCATCGTTTTGAGCTTCTTCTTTAATCTGCGTTTTAACGCGTAAAACAGCATAAAACCGACGAATTTTTGCCATTCTGTTTTATTAGCTACGTTTCCATTTGAACGATTTCAACGATCTAAAATGCTTCTGAAAATGCTTTATTTTAGCAAAATGCACGTTTGAGCTTAATCTGCGTTTAACGCGTAAAACAGCATAAAAACGACGTGAAATTCTTTATTAGCTCCGTTTTTAATAATATTGGCAGTCCATTTGAAACTACATATCAACGATCTAAAATGCTTGAAAATGCTTATTTAAGCAAAATAGTACGTTTTGAGCTTTAATCTGCGTTTTAACGGGCGTAAACAGCATAAAATGACGAATTTTTATTATTGTTTTATTAATATTGCTTCTATTTAAACGTGATTTCAACGATCTAAAAATGCTTGAAAATGCTTTATTTTAGCAAAACACCACGTTTTGAGTTTAATCTGCGTTTTAACGCGTAAAACAGCATAAAACGACGAACTTTTTATTATCGTTATTTATTACTATTTGCTTCGCATTTTCTTCCTGAACGATTTCAACGGGATCTAAAATGCTCGAAAATGCTTATTTTGGCGCAAACAGCACGTTTTGAGCTTTTAATCTGCGTTTTAACGGCAAAACAGCATAAAAAAAACGTGACGAATTTTTAATTATTCGTTTTATTAATATTGCGTCTATTTCTGAACGATTTCTTAACGATCTAAAATGCTTGAAAATGCTTATTTTAGCAAAACAGTACGTTTTGAGCTTTATTCTGCGTTTAACGCGTAAAACAGCATGTCACAACGGCTTAATATTCGCTTTTAATAATATTACTTCTATTTGAACATTCTGTTCTGATTCAAAAATGCTTCTGAAAATGCTTTATTTTAGCAAAACAGCACGTTTTGAGCTTCTTTATTCTGCGTTTTAACGCGTAAACAGCATGTGAATAAATTTTTTATTATTCGTTTTACTAATATTGCGCCTATTTGAACGATTTCAACGATCTAAAATGCTTCGGGAAATGCTGCCGGCAAAAACAGCACGTTTTGAGCTTTAATCTGCTTTAACGCGTAAAACAGCATAAAAATGACGAATTTTTATTATTCGTTTTTTATTACTGTTTCTATTTAAACGATTTCAACGATCTAAAATGCTTGAAAATGCTTATTTAGCAAAACGGCACGTTTTGAGCCATAATCTGCGGCCACCGCAAAACAGCATAAAAACGACAAATTTTTATTATTCGTTTTTATTAATATTGCTTCTATTTGAACGATTTGAACGATCTAAAATGCTTGAAAATGCTTATTTTAGCAAACAGCACGTTTCTTGTTTTTAATCAGCGTTTTAACGCATAAAACAGCATAAAACAACGAAATTTTTATTATTATTCCGTTTTTATTAATATTGCGTCTATTTGAACGATTTCAACGATCTAAAAATGCTTGAAAATGCGTTTATTTTAGCAAAACAGCACGTTTTGAGCTTTAATCTGCGTTTTAAACGCAAAGCATAAAACGACGAAATTTTATTATCTCGTTTTGCCAATATTAAAACTGGCTGAACGACGCAACGACTTCAAAATGCTTGAAAATGCTTATCGCAGCAAAACAGCACGTTTTGAGCTTTAATCTGCGTTTTAACGCTTCCAAACAGCATAAAAACGACGAATTTTTTATTATTCGTTTTTATTAATATTGTTTCATTTGAACGATTTCAACGATCAAACGCCGGTACGTTACTTAAAGCAAACAGTTAACGTTTTATTTAATCTGCGTTTTAACCGCAAAACAGCACAAAACGGTCAAATTTACCGCTTTTATTAATATTGCGTCTATTTGAACGATTTCAACGGATCTAATATGCGTTTGAAAATGCTTTTATTTTAGCAAAACAGCACGCTGAGCTTTAATCTGCTTTAACGCGTAAAACAGCATAAAAACGACGAATTTTTTATTATTCGTTTTTATTATACCATTATTTATTTGGAACGGACGACCGATTCAAAACGCTTGAAAATCGCTTATTTTAGCAAAACAGCACGTTTTGAGCTTTAACCGGCGCGTTTTAACGCGTAAAACAGCATAAAGTCACTGTTCATTTATCGCTTCTTACTACGCGCCCGGCCTGAACGATATCAACGATCTAAAATGCTTGAAAATGCTTAATTTTAGCAAAATAGTACGCGTTTGAGTTTAATCTGCGTTTTAACGCGTAAAACAGCATACAAAAAATGACGAATTTTTATTATTCGTTTTATTAATATTTGCTTCTATTTAAACATCGCAACGATCTGTTCGCCTGCGCTTTATTTTACGCAAAAGCACGTTTTGAGTTTTATTCTGCGTTTTAACGCGTAAAACAAAAGCATAAAACGACGTAAAATTTTTATTATTCGTTTTTATTAATATTGCGTCTATTTCTGAACGATTTCAACGGATCAAAATGCTTTTGAAAATGCTTTTATTTTGCGCAAAACAGCACGTTTTGAGCTTAACCGCGCTCAACGCAAAACAGTACAAAACACAATTTTTATTATTCGTTTTTGCCAATATTGCTTCATTTAAACGATTTCAGCAACGATTCAAAATGCCGCGCTTATTTTCAGCAAAACGGCCGCTTTGAGCTGCGAACGCGTTTTAACGGCGTAAAAACAGCATGCACCGACAAATTTTTGCCATCGCTTTATTAATATTGCCGGCTTGGGAACGATCAACGATCAAAATGCTTCTGGAAAAATGCTTATTTCTAGCAAAACAGCACGTTTCGATTTTTAATCAGCGTTTTAACGCATAAACAGCATAAAACAAATTCAAAATTTTTACTTATTCGTTTTTATTAATATCTGCGCCCATTTGAACGACTCAACCATCTAAATGTTTAAAATGCCGGTTTCAGCAAAACAGCACGTTTGAGCTTTAACCAGTTTTAACGTAAAAAGCATAAACGACGAAATTTATTATCTGTTTTATTAATATTGCGTCTATTTGAACGATTTCAACGATCTGCACGTTTGCGCCCGCTTATTTTGAAAGCAAAACACGTTTGAGTTTTGAATCTGCGTTTTAACGCCTGGGAAACAGCATAAAACGACGAATTTTTATTATCTGCTTTATTAATACGCTCTATTTGAACGATTTCAACGATCTAAAAATGCTTAAAATGCTTATTTTAGCAAAACAGCACGTTTTGAGCTTTAACGCGCTTTAACGCGTAAAAATGCATAAAAACGACGAATTTTTTTATTATTCCGTTTTTATTAATATTGCGTCTATTTGAACGATTTCAAACGATCGCGCCGGAAAATGCTGCGACGAAAGCAAAACACGCCTTTGTTCGAACGCGTTTTAACGCGTAAACAGCATAAAAATTCAATGAACTTTACGTATTCGTTTTATTAATATTGCTCTATTTGAACGATTTAAATCGATCTAAAATGCTTGAAAATGTCATTTTAGCAAACAGCACGTTTTGCTTCAATCTGCGCCTTTTAACGCGTAAAAACAGCATAAAACGACGAAATTTTTTATTATTCGTTTTTATTAATATTGTTTCATTTGAACGATTTCAACGATCTAAAATGCTTGAAAATGCTTATTTTAGCAAAACAGCACGTTTTGAGTTTTAATCTGCGTTTAACGCGTAAAACAGCATAAAAACGACGAATTTTTTATTATTCGTTTTATTAATATTTTCGCGCCCATTTCACCGACGTCGATCAAAAATGCTGAAAATGCGTTTATTTTAGCAAAAACAGCACGTTTTGAGCTTTAATCAGCGTTTTAACGCGTTACAAAACGACGAAATTTTTAATATTCGTTTTTATTAATAATAAAATTCATCAACGATTTCAACCCGATCTAAAATGTTTAAAATGCCATTTTACAAAACGCGCCGTTGGTTTCTAACCGCGCTTCAACGCAACAGCAAAACGACGTATTTTTATTATTCGCTTTATTAATATTGCTTCTATTTGAACGATTTCAACGATCTTAAAATGCTGTGCCGCCACGCAGCAAAACAGCATCGTTTTGAGCTTTAACTTCAGTTTAACGCGTAAACGGCATAAAAACGACGAAATTTTTATTATTCGTTTTGGCTTAAATATTGCGTCTCTTGAACGATTTCAACGATCTAAAATGCTTGAAAATGCTACTTTAGCAAAACAGCATCGTTTGAGTTTTAATCTGCGCCAACAGCAAAACACGAATTTTTATTATCTGTTTTATTGGCTATCGCTCATTTGTAAACGATTTAAACGACCTAAAATGCTTGAAATGTTTATTTTAGCAAAACAGCTAATGCCTTTGAGCTTTAATCTGCGTTTTAACGCGCAGCCATAAAACAGCCTAAATTGCCAGCTCAGTTTTTAATATTGCGTCTATTTGAAACGGATTTCAACGATCTAAACGCTGAAACGCCACGGCGTCGCGTTTTGAGCTTTAATCTGCGTTTTAACGCGTAAACAGCATAAAACGACGAATTTTTATTATTCGTTTTTATTAATATTGCTTCTATTTGAACGATTTCAAAGATCTAAAATGCTTGAAAATGCTTATTTTAGCAAAACAGCATCGTTTTGAGTGCTTTACCGCAGTTTCTATCAAACATACAAAACACAAAATTTTACGACGTTTTTACATTGTGCCCAGCTTTAACGATACTCAAACGATCTAAAATGCTTGAAAATGCTTTATTATTTTAGCAAAACAGCACGATTTGAGCTTTTAATCTGCGTTTAACGCGTAGTACCCGAAAAGCATAAAACGACGAAATTTTTATTTATTCGCTTTTTATTATTGTTTCATTTGAACGATTTCAACGATCTAAAAATGCTGCCTTTGCGCCATTTTAAAACAGTACGTTTTGAGTTTCACCCCGTGTTTCTAATTCGCGTAAAACAGCACCACTGAATTCTTATTATTCGTTTTTACGAAATACTGCGCCTGGCCTGAAACGATTTCAACGATCTAAAGCGCTTGAAAATGCTTTATTTCCAGCAAAATGAGGACGTGTTTTGAGCTTTAATCTGCGTTTTGCAAAACAGTACAAAAACGACGAATTTTTTATTATTCGTTTTTATTAATATTGCTTCTATTTGAACGATTTCAATGATCTAAAATGTTGAAAATGCTTATTTTAGCAAACAGCACGTTTTGAGCGCTTTAATCTGCGTTTTAACGCGTAAAACAGCATAAAAACGACGAATTTTTTATTATTCGTTTTTTATTAATATTGCGTCTATTTTGAACACTTCACGACTGGCGCTTCGGAAACGTTTATTTTAGGCACAGCACGTTGAGCTGAACCGCGTTTGAACGCAAAACATACAAAATTGACGAATTTATTATTCGTTTTTATTAATATTGCTTTATTTCGGTCCGATTTAACAATTCAAACGCTGAAAATGCTTATTTTAGCAAACAGCACGTTTTGAGTTTTATTCAGCGTTTTAACGCGTAAAACAGTTATAAAAAGTCACGGAACCTTTGCCTTTCAGTTTTTGTCATTATTGTTTCATTTGAACGACGTAACGATCTAAAATGCTTGAAAATGCTTATTTTGTCGTTACACGTTTTGCTTCATTCAGCGTTTTAACGCGCAAGTCACAGCAAAGTCGATTACGAAATTTATTATCGTTTTTAAATGCGCCCTATTTCCTGGAACGACATCAACCAATTCGTGCCCGCCTGAAAATGCTTATTTTAGCAAAATAGTACGTTTTGTTTCAACCGCGCTTAAACGCAAACAGTACAAAAACGAATGAATTTTGGCCATTCCAGTTTTTACGAATACGCTCAACGTCTATCGTAACCAATCTTCAAACGCTGTTTACTTACAAAACACCAAACGCTTTGAGCTTCAATCGTGCCTAAACGCAGCAAACCACGAAATTCCTTTTTATTATTCCGTTTTTACAATATTGTCATTTGAACGATTCGTTCAATCCAAAACGCCTTTAAAACGCCATTTTAGCAAAAACGCAACGCCTTTGAGCTTAAACCGCGCCTTAAACGCGCAAACAGCATAAAAACCGACGAACCTTTGCCACGCTTTTACAATACGTGCCACCAACACCGTCTAATTCAAAACGCTTGAAAATACGACATTTTAAAGCGCGCCCGCTTGCTTCAATCGCGCTTAACGCAAACAGCATAAAAAACGACGAAATTTTATTATTCGTTTTTATTAATATTGCGTCTATTTTAACGACGTTCATCTAAAATGCTTGAAAATGCTTTACGTAGCAAAACAGCATCGCTTCGACACCGGCGTTTTAACGCGTAAAACAGCATAAAACGACGAATTTTTTATTATTCCGTTTTTATTAATATTGCTTCTATTTGAAACGATTTCAACGATCTAAAATGCTGAAACGTTTATTTTAGCAAAAATGTTAACGATTTGAGCTTTAATCTGCGTTTTAATGCGTAAACAGCATAAAATCACGAAATTTTTATTATTCGTTTTATTAATATTGCGTCTATTTGAACGATTTCAACGATCTAAAAAATGCTTGAAAATGCTTATTTGTTAAAAGCAGCACGTTGAGCTTTATTTTGCGTTTTAACGCGTAAACAAGTACAAAAAACGACGAAATTTTATTATTCTGCTTTTATTCTTTTTATTGCGTCTATTTTGAACGATTTAAACGGGATCTTAAAATGCTTGAAAATGCTTTATTTTGCCAAAACATATCAAGTTTTGTTTTAATCCGCGTTTTAACGCGTGAAAACAGCATAAAATCACGAATTTTATTATTCGTTTTCATTACTGCGTCTATTTGAATCGATTTACCGATGTAAAATGCTTGAAAATGCTTATTTTAGCAAAAATGTTACGCTTGAGCCAACTGCGTTTAACGAAACAGCATAAAACGCACACCTTTTTATTATCTCGTTTTTAATAATATTGCTTCTATTTGAACGATTTCCAACGATCTAAAATGCTTGAAAATGCTTTATTTTAAAGCAAAAACAACATCGTTTTGCTTTAACGCCGAACGCGTAAAACAGCATAAAACCAGACGAAATTTTTATTATTCGTTTTATTAATATTGCTTCTATTTGAACGATTTCACCATCGTCAGCCGAAAACGCTTACGCAGCAAAAACAGCATCGTTTTGAGCTTTATCGCGTTTTAACGCGTGCCGCAGCAAAACGACGAAATTTTATTATTCTGCTTTGCCAATATTGGCGCCCAATTTGAACGATTTCAACGATCTAAAATGCTTGAAAATGCTTATTTTAGCAAAACAGCACGTTTTGAGCTTCAATCGGCGTTTTAACGGCGTAAAATGGCAGCATTTAAATTCTTTGCCATTCGTTTTTAATAATATTGCTTCTATTTAAACGATTTCAACGATCTAAAAACAGTTTAAAAATGCTTATTTTAGCAAAACAGCACGATTTGAGCTTTAATCTGCTTTACGCGCAAAATGCACAAAACCGAATACAAATTTTTGCCATTCGTTTTATTGGTATTACCGGCCGAACGGATTTCACCGACCGCGCCGGTACCGCTTATTTTAGCAAACAGCACGTTTTGAGCTTTAATCGCGTTTAACGCGGGGCAAAAACAGCATAAAACGTAATAAATTTATTATTCGTTTTTATTAATATTGCGTCTATTTGAACGATTTCAACGATCTAAAATGCTTGAAAATGTTATTTTAGCAAAACAGGACGTTTTGCGCTTTTAATCTGCGTTTTAACGCGTAAAACAGCATAAAAAACGACGAATTTTTATTATCTTTCGTTTTTATTAATATTGCTTCTATTTGAACGATTTCAACGATCTAAATGCTTGAAAATGCTTATTTTAGCAAAAACAGCACGTTTTGAGCTTTAACTGGCGTTTTAACGCGTAAAAACAGCATAAAACGACGAATCTCTTATTAATTCGTTTTTATTAATATTGCGTCTATTTGAACGATTTCAACGATCTAAAAATGTTGAAAATGCTTATTTTGTAGCAAAACAGCACGTTTTTGAGCTTTAATCTGCGTTTTAACGCGCGTAAAACAGCATAAAACGACGAGAATTTTTAGTTTAGTCGGTTTTTATTAATATTGCTTCTATTTTAAACCGATTTCCCACCTGATTCTGCTTGAAAATGCTTATTTTAGCAAAATGTTAATGTTTTGAGTTTATTCAGCGTTTTAACGCGTAAAACAAGCATACAAAGTCGACGAATTTTTGCATGTTATTCGTTTTACATTAATATTGCTCTATTTGAACGATTTCAACGATCTAAAATGCTTGAAAATGCTTATTTTAGCAAAACAGCATCGTTTTGAGCCTTATTCAGCGTTCTAACGCGTAAACAGCATAAAGTCGACGAAATTTTTACAACGCTTTATTAATATTGCGTCTATTTGAAACGATTTCAACGATCTAAATGCTTGAAAATGCTATTTTAGCAAAAACAGTACGTTTTGAGCTTTAATCTGCGTTTTAACGGCGTAAAACAGCATAAAAAATGTGACGAATTTTATTATTCGTTTTTATTAATATTGCTTCTATTTAAACGATTTCAACGATCTAAAATGCTTGAAAATGATGAAGCAAAACACCACGTTTTGAGCTTAATCTTGCTTCTTTAACGCGCAAAACAGTTACAAAAAACGACGAAATTTTATTATTCGTTTTTTATTAAAAATTTGCTTCGGTTTAAACGATTTCAACGATCTAAAAATGCTTATTTTAGCAAAAACAGCACGTTTTGAGCTTTAATCTGCGTTTAACGCGTAAAACAGCATAAAACGACGAATTTTTTATTATTCGTTTTTATTAATATTGCGTTTATTTGGAACGATTTCAACGATCTAAATGCTTGAAAAACAACTTATTTTAGCAAACAGCACGTTTTGAGCTTTAATCAGCGTTTAACGCGTAAAACAGCATAAAACGACGAAATTTTTTATTATTCGTTTTTATTAATACGTGCCCTTATTTGAACGATTTAACGATTCAAAATGTTTGAAAATGCTTATTTTAGCAAAACAGCACGTTTTGAGCTTTATTTGCGTTTTAACGCGTAAAACAGCATAAAATCACGAAATTTTATTATTCGTTTTGCCATTAGTGTCTATTTAAACGATTTCTAACGATCTAAAAATGCTTGAAAATAAGCGCATTTTACAAAACAGCACGTTTTGAGCTGACCCGTGTTTTAACGCGTAAAAATGCTATAAAACGACGAATTTTTTGGCTGCCCGTTTTTATTAATATTGCGTCTGAACGATTTCAATGATGCTTGAAAATGCTGTTATTTTAGCAAAACAGCACGTTTTGAGCTTTAATCTGCGTTTAACGCGTAAAACAAGATAAAACGAACACGAATTTTTATTATTCGTTTTTATTAATACGTTTCTATTTGAACGATTTCAACGATCTAAAATGCTTGAAAATGCCGTATTTAAAAACAACATGCTTCTTGAGCTTTAATCTGCGTTTCTTTAACGCGTAAAATGAAAGCATAAAAACGACGAAATTTACGGTTCCGTTTTTTATTAATATTGCTTCTATTTGAACGATTTAACGATCTAAAATGCTTGAAAATGCTTATTTTAGCAAAACAGCATCGTTTTGAGCTTTATCTTCTGCGTTTTAACGCGTAAAACAGCATAAAAACGACGAAATCTTTATTATTCGTTTTTATTAATATTGCGTCTATTTGAACACTTCAACGTGATCTAAAATGCCGAAATGTTTATTTTAGCAAACAGCACGTTTTTGAGCTTTAATCTGCGTTTTAACGCGCGTAAAATGTTATAAAATGACGTTCTTTATTATCTGTTTTTATTAATATTGCTTCTATTTAAATCGATTTCAACGATCTAAAATGCTTGAAAATGCTTTATTTTAGCAAAACAGCATCAAGTTTTGAGCTTTAACGCTTTAATGCGTAAAACAGCATAAAAACGGACGAAATTCTTTTGGCTATCTGTTTTTATTAATATTGCTTCTATTTGAACAATTTCCAACGTGATCTAAAATGCTTGAAAATGCTTATTTTAGCAAAAACAGTGCTTTGATTTTAATCTGCGTTTTAACGCGTAAAATGCGCGTTCCACGAAATTCTTTTATTATTCGTTTTATTAATATTGCTCGGCCGAAACGATTTCAACGACTTAAAATGCTGATAATGCTTATTTCCAGCGTTGTTAATGTTTTGAGCTTTAATCTGCGTTTTTAACGCGTAAAACAGCATAAAACGACGAATTTTTTATTATTCCGTTTTATTAATATTGCGTCTATTTTGAACGATTTCAACGATCTAAAATGCTTGAAAATGTTTATTTTAGCAAAACAAAAATGTTTTAAAGCTTTAATCAGCGTTTTAACGCGTAAAACAGCATAAAAACGACGAATTATTTATTATTCGTTTTTTATTAATATTGCGTCTATTTGAACGATTTCAACGATCTAAAATGCTTTGAAAAATGCGCTTTTATTTCCAGCAAAACAGCTCGTTTTGCTTTAATCTGCGTTTAACGCGTAAACAACATAAAACGACGAATTTTTTGTATTATCTTTGTTTTTATTAATATTGCTTCTATTTGGAACGATTTCAACGATCTAAAATGCTTGAAAATGCTTTATTTTAGCAAACAGCACGTTTTGAGTTTTTTATTCAGCGTTTTAACGCGTAAACAGCATAAAGTCGACGAATTTTATTATTCGTTTTTATTAATATTGCTTCTATTTGAACGATTTCAACGATCTAAAATGCTTCTGAAAATGCTTATTTTATAAAACACGTTTTATTCAGCGTCTCCAACGCGTAAAAACAGCATAAAGTCGACGAAATTTTATTATTCGTTTTATTAATATTGCGTCTATTTGAAACGATTTCAACGATCTAAAAGCGCTTGAAAAATGCTTATTTTAGCAAAACAGTACGTTTTGAGCTTTAATCTGCGTTTTAACGCGTAAAACAGCATAAAAAATGACGAATTTTTATTATTCAGTTTTTATTAATATTGCTTCTCTATTTAAAACGATTCTGAACACCAAAATGCTCAAAAATTACTTTAAAGCAAAACAATTACCGTTTTGAGTTTTAATCTGCGTTTTAACGCGTAAACAGCATAAAAACGACGAAAATGTTTATTATTCGTTTTTTATTAATATTGCTTCTATTTGAACGATTTCCAAATCGATCTAAAATGCTTGAAAATGCTTACGTAGCAAAACAACGTTTTGAGCTTTAATCTGCGTTTTAACGCAAAACAGCATAAAACGAATTTTTATTATTCGTTTTTATTAATATTGCGTTTATTTGAACGATTTCAACGATCTAAAATGCTTGAAAATGTCTATTTTGGCGTTAAAATGTTTTGAGCTTTAATCAGCGTTTTAACGCGTAAAACAGCATAAAAAACGACGAAATTCTTTTGTTATTCGTTTTTATTAATATTGCGTCTATTTGAACGATTTCAACGATCTAAAAGCTTGAAAATGCTTATTTTAGCAAAACAGTACGTTTTGAGCTTTAATCTGCGTTTTAACGTAAAACAGCATAAAAACGAGGACGAATTTTTATTATTCGTTTTATTATTGCTTCTATTTGAACGATTTCAACGATCTAAAATGCTTGAAAATGCTTATTTTAGCAAAACAGCACGTTTTGAGCTTTTATTCTGCGTTTTAACGCGTAAAACAGCATAAAAGAGAAATTTTTTATTTTTTTATTTATTGCGTCTATTTGAACGATTTCAACGATCTAAAATGCTTGAAAATGCTTATTTTAGCAAAACAGCACGTTTTGAGTTTTAATCTGCGTTTTAACGCGTAAAACAGCATAAAATGACGATTTTATTCGTTTTTATTAATATTGCTTATTTTAAACGATTTCAACGATCTAAAATGCTTGAAAATGCTTATTTTAGCAAAACAACACGTTTTGAGCTTTAATCTGCGTTTTAACGCGTAAAACAGCATAAAAACGACGAATTTTTATTATTCGTTTTTATTAATATTGCTTCTATTTGAACGATTTCAACGATCTAAAATGCTTGAAAATGCTTATTTTAGCAAAACAGCGTTTTGAGCTTTATCTGCGTTTTAACGCGTAAAACAGCATAAAACGACGAAATTTTATTATTCGTTTTTATTAATATTGCTCTATTTGAACGATTTCAACGATCTAAAATGCTTGAAAATGCTTATTTTAGCAAAACAGCACGTTTGAGTTTTAATCTGCGTTTTAACGCGTAAAACAGCATAAAAAGACGAATTTTTATTATTCGTTTTATTAATATTGCCTCTATTTAACGATTTCAACGATCTAAAATGCTTGAAAATGCTTATTTTAGCAAAACAGCACGTTTTGAGCTTTAATCGCGTTTTAACGCGTAAAACAGCATAAAACGACGAATTTTTATTATTCGTTTTTATTAATATTGCGTCTATTTGAACGATTTCAACGATCTAAAATGCTTGAAAATGCTTATTTTAGCAAAACAGCACGTTTTGAGCTTTAATCTGCGTTTAACGCGTAAAACAAACATAAAACGACGAATTTTTATTATTCGTTTTTATTAATATTGCTTCTATTTGAACGATTTCAACGATCTAAAATGCTTGAAAATGCTTATTTTAGCAAAACAGCACGTTTTGAGCTTTAATCTGCGTTTTAACGCGTAAAACAGCATAAAACGACGAATTTTTATTATTCGTTTTTATTAATATTGCGTCTATTTGAACGATTTCAACGATCTAAAATGCTTGAAAATGCTTATTTTAGCAAAACAGCACGTTTGAGCTTTAATCTGCGTTTTAACGCGTAAAACAGCATAAAACGACGAATTTTTATTATTCGTTTTTATTAATATTGCTCTATTTGAACGATTTCAACGATCTAAAATGCTTGAAAATGCTTATTTTAGCAAAACAGCACGTTTTGAGCTTTTAATCTGCGTTTTAACGCGTAAAACAGCATAAAACGACGAATTTTTATTATTCGTTTTTATTAATATTGCTTTATTTGAACGATTTCAACGATCTAAAATGCTTGAAAATGCTTATTTTAGCAAAACAGCACGTTTTGAGCTTTAATCTGCGTTTTAAGCGTAAAACAGCATAAAAACGACGAATTTTTATTATTCGTTTTTATTAATATTGCTTCTATTTGAACGATTTCAACGATCTAAAATGCTTGAAAATGCTTATTTTAGCAAAACAGCACGTTTTATTTTTTTAACGCGTTTAAGGTAAAAAAAAAAAAATTTTTATTAAATTTGTTTTTTAAGTTTTTAAATTAAGTTAAAATCTTAAAAGCTTTTTTAAAAAAAATTTGGTTTAACGCTTTAAAGCCTAAAACAGATTTTTTTTTTTTTTTTTTTTTAATTTTTTAAAAATTAAGTTTAAATTTTTTTGCATTTTAGCAAAAAGGTTTTTAGCTTTAAACGCTTTAAAAACGAAAAAATAAAAAAAAATTTTTTTTTTTCTTTTATTAATTTTGCTTTTAAAAAATTTAACAAAAACAAAAAACTTTTTTAGAAAACAGGGAAAAATTTTAATTTTTTAACGTTCACAAAAAAAACAAAATTTTTTTTTTGTTTTTAAAAACGCTTTTAACGTTTAAATTAAAAGCTTAAAAGCATTTTAAAAACGGTTTTTTTTTATAGCTTTTTTTCGGTAAAAACTAAAAACGAATTTTTTTTTTTTAAAAAATTTTTATTTGCGTTTAACCTTTAAAAGCTTAAAAGCATTTTAAAAACGCTTTTGGTTTAACTTTTTTAACCTTCACTAAAAAAAAAATTTTTTTTTTTTTTTATTAATATTCTTCTTTTAACGTTTAACGAAAAAAAACGAAAATTTTATTTTTTTAAAAAACCTTTATTAACGGTTTCGTTAAAACCTAAAAACGAAAAACGTTTTTTTTTTCTTTTAACGTTTAAAAACTAAAACGAAAATTTATTTTCAAAACAAAGGGGCCCAAAAACTGGTTTTAATAAACCAAAAAAGGAAAATTTTTTATTTTTTTAAAAGCGCTTTTAAAGAAATTTTTTCTTTTAAAATGTTTTTACAAAAACACGTTTTAGCTTTTCCGTTTTGCAAAACAGCAAAATTGGAAAAAATTTTTTTTCGTTTTTATTAAAATTTCGTTTTTAAAATTTCCCTTAAAAAAAATTTTTACAAAACAACGTTTTAGCTTTTAATGCTTTTAAGAAAAAAAATAAAACCGGGTTTTATTACGTTTTTATTAAAATTTAAAAATTTAACGTTTAAAATTTAAAAAGCTTAAAAAAAAATTTAAAGGGGAAAACAAGTTTTAGCAACGCCTTTTAACTAAAAAAAACTAAAAAAACGAAATTTTTTTTAACGTTTTTTTTTATTCGTTTTTAATTTCCTTAAAATTTAAAATTTATTTTTTAAAAAGCCTTTTTAAAAATTGGTTTTTAAAGCGAAAAAAAAAAAAGAAAATTTTTTTTTTTCGTTTTTTTTTATTGGGTTTTTGCGGTTTAAAATTTTTTAAACTTAAAATGCTTTTTTAAAAGCTTTTGGGGTTTTTTTTTTTTTAACGCGTAAAACAGCATGGTTTTTATTATTTTTTTATTTTCCCTTTTGAACAAAGAAAAATTTGGGAGCAAAAAGGTTTTTTCGCTTTTTCGGGAAAAGCAAAAAAGGGAAAATTTTTTTTTTTTTTTTATTAAATTTTTTTTTAAAAAAGGGGGGTTTTTTAAAAATTTTTTGAAAACAGCACGTTTTAGTTTTTTTTTGCGTTTAACCAAAAAACCCTAAAAGCAAAAAATTTTTTATTCGTTTTTATTAATATTGGGCTATTTAACGTTCAAATTAAAATTTTTTTTTTTTAAAAAAAAGGGGTTTTTTTTTTTTTTTTTAAAAAAAAAAAAAATTTTTTTTTTTTTTTAATATTTTTTATTTAAATTAAAAAATTAAAATGCTTAAAAGTTTTTTGGGAAAAAAGCCGGGGTTTTAATTTCGTTTAACGCTAAAAAAAAAAAATTTTTTATTAATCGTTTTTTTTTTAATTTCCATTTAAGTTTAACATTAAAGCAAAAATTTTTTTAGAAAAAAGCGTTTAGCTTTTTTCGCTTTTAAGCGAAAAAATAAAAAATTTTTTATTTTCGTTTTTATTAATATTTTCCCTTTTTTCGGTTTTTTAACGATCTAAAAAAGCTTTTAAAAAAGCTTATTTTGAAAAAAAGCACATTTGGCTTTAATCTGCGTTTTAACGCGTAAAACAACATTAAAAAAGACAAAAATTTTTTTTTCGTTTTATTTATTGCCCTCTATTTTTGAACGGGTTTCCAAAAACCCTCTAAAATGCTTTGAAAATGCTTATTTTAGCAAAAAAAGCCCTTTTTTAACTTTAATCTGCGTTTTAACGCCGTAAAACAGCATGGGACCAAATTTTTTTTATTATTCGTTTTTTTTTAATATTGCTTCATTTCGATTTCAACGATCTAAAATGCTTGAAAATGCTTATTTTAGCAAAAAAAGACGTTTTTAGTTTTTTAAACTGCGTTTTAACCCCGTAAAACAGCATAAAAAAAAGACAATTTTTTTATTATTCGTTTTTTTTAATATTGCGTCTATTTGAACGATTTCAACGATCTAAAAAAGGGGCTTATTTTACAAAACAGCACGTTTTAGCTTTAATCTGCGTTTTTAAAGCTAAAACAGCATAAAAAAAGACGAATTTTTTTTTATTCGTTTTTATTAATATTCTTCTATTTTTTAACGATTTCAATGATTTAAAAATGCGAAAATGCTTATTTTAGCAAAACAGCCGTTTTGAGCAAACGCGTTTTAACGCGTAAAACAAAAAACGACTTTTATTTTTCGTTTTTATTAATATTGTTTTTTTTGAACGATTTCAACGATCTAAAATGCTTGAAAATGTTATTTTTTGCAAAACAGCACGTTTTGAGTTTAATCTGCGTTTAACGCGTAAAAAAGCATAAAACGACGAAATTTTATTATTCGTTTTTTTTAATATTGCGTCTATTTAAACGATTTCAACGATCTAAAAAAGCTTGAAAATGCTTATTTTGCAAAACAGCACGTTTTTAGCTTTAGTCTGCGTTTTAACGCGTAAAACCTAAAAAAACGACGAATTTTTTTTTTATTCGTTTTTTTAATAGTTTCCCCATTTGAAGATTTCAACGATCTAAAATGCTTTGAAAAAGCTTATTTTTCAAAACAGCACGTTTTGAGCTTTAATCTGCGTTTTAATTAAAACAGCATAAAAAAAACGAAATTTTTTTTTATTCGTTTTTATTAATATTGCTTCTATTTGAACATTTTAACGATCTAAAAAAAGCTTGAAAAATTTTTTTTTTAGCAAAAAAAGAGTTTGAGCTATAATCTGGTTTTAACCCTTAAACAGCATAAAAAAAGACGAATTTTTATTATTCGTTTTTTTTTAATATTGTTTATTTGAACGATTTCAACGATCTAAAATGCTTGAAAATGTTATTTTAGCAAAAAAAGCACGTTTTTAGTTTTTAAACTGCGTTTTAACGCGTAAAAAAATAAAACGACGAATTTTTTTTTATTCGTTTTTTTTTAATTTTCTATTTGAACGATTTCAAACATCTAAAATGCGAAAATGCTTATTTTAGCAAAACACACGTTTTTTAGCTTTTAACGCGTTTTTTAAAGCGAAAAAAAGCATAAAATCGACGAAATTTTTTTATTCGTTTTTTTTAATATTGCGTCTATTTGAACGATTTCAACATTAAAATGCTTTAAAATGCTTATTTTAGCAAAACAGCAGTTTTTTAGAATCTGCGTTTTAACGCGTAAAACACATAAAACGAAATTTTTTTTTCGTTTTTTTTTTTTTTTGCTTTATTTGAACGATTTCAACGATCTAAAAGCTTTAAAAGTTATTTTAAAAAAAAACAGCACGTTTTGAGCTTTAATGCGTTTTCCGTAAAACAGCATAAAAAAAACGAAATTTTATTATTCGTTTTTATTAATATTGCGTTTTACACGATTTCAACGATCTAAAATGCTTGAAAATGCTTATTTTACAAACAGCATTTTTATTAATTGCGTTTTAACGCTAAAACAACTAAAACGACGAAATTTTTTATTTTTTTATTAATATTGTTCTATTTGAACGATTTCAACGATCTAAAACTTAAAATGCTTATTTTACAAAACAGCACGTTTTGAGTTTTAATCTGCGTTTTAATAAACATTAAAAGACGAAATTTTTTTATTCGTTTTTATTAATATTGCTTCTATTTGAACGATTTCAACGATCTAAAATGCTTTGAAAATGCTTATTTTAGCAAAACAGCACGTTTTGAGCTTTAATCTGCGTTTTAACGCGTTAAAAAAGCATAAAACGACGAATTTTTATTATTCCCTTTTTATAATATTGCTTCTATTTGAACGATTTCAACGATCTAAAATGCTTGAAAATGATTATTTTAGCAAAACAGCACGTTTTGAGCTTTAATCTGCGTTTTAACGCGTAAAACAGCATAAAAACGACGAAATTTTTATTATTCGTTTTTATTAATATTGCGTCTATTTGAACGATTTCAACGATCTTAAAATGCTTGAAAATGCTTATTTTAGCAAAAAAAGCACGTTTTGAGCTTTTTAAACTGCGTTTTTAAAGCGTAAAACAGCATAAAAACGACGAAATTTTATTATTCGTTTTTTTTAATTTTTGCGTCTATTTGAACGATTTCAACGATCTAAAATGCTTGAAAATGCTTATTTTAGCAAAAACAGCACGTTTTGAGTTTTAATCTGCGTTTTAACGCGTAAAACAGCATAAAACGACGAATTTTTATTATTCGTTTTTATTAATATTGCTTCTATTTGAACGATTTCAACGATTAAAATGCTTGAAAATGCTTATTTTAGCAAAACAGCACGTTTTGAGTTTTAAATTTTGCGTTTTAACGCGTAAAACAGCATAAAAACGACGAAATTTTTATTATTCGTTTTTATTAATATTGCGTCTATTTGAACGATTTCAACGATCTAAAAATGCTTGAAAATGCTTATTTTAGCAAAACAGCACGTTTTGAGCTTTAATCTGCGTTTTAACGCGGTAAAACAGCATAAATGACGAATTTTTATTATTCGTTTTTATTAATATTGCGTCTATTTGAACGATTTCAACATCTAAAATGCTTGAAAATGTTTTATTTTAGCAAAACAGCAAGTTTTGAGCTTTAATCTGCGTTTTAACGCGTAAAACAGCATAAAAACGACGAATTTTTATTATTCGTTTTTATTAATATTGCGTCTATTTGAACGATTTCAACGATCTAAAATGCTTGAAAATGCTTATTTTAGCAAAACAGCACGTTTTGAGCTTTTAATCTGCGTTTTAACGCGTAAAACAGCATAAAACGACGAATTTTTTTTTATTCGTTTTTATTAATATTGCGTCTATTTGAACGATTTTAACGATCTAAAATGTTTGAAAATGCTTATTTTAGCAAAACAGCACGTTTTGAGTTTTAATCTGCGTTTTAACGCGTAAAACAGCATAAAACGACGAATTTTTATTATTCGTTTTTATTAATATTTCTTCTATTTGAACGATTTCAACGATCTAAAATGCTTGAAAATGCTTATTTTAGCAAAACAGCACGTTTGAGCTTTAATCTGCGTTTTAACGCTAAAAAAGCATAAAAACGACGAATTTTTATTATTCGTTTTTATTAATATTGCGTCTATTTGAACGATTTCAACGATCTAAAATGCTTGAAAATGCTTTATTTTAGCAAAACAGCACGTTTTGAGTTTTAATTGCGTTTTAACGCGTAAAACAGCATAAAAGACGAATTTTTATTATTCGTTTTTATTAATATTGCGTCTATTTAACGATTTCAACGATCTAAAATGCTTGAAAATGCTTATTTTAGCAAAACAGCACGTTTTGAGCTTTAATCTGCGTTTTAACGCGTAAAACAGCATAAAAAGACGAATTTTATTATCGTTTTTATTAATATTGCTTCTATTTGAACGATTTCAACGATCTAAAATGCTTGAAAATGCTTATTTTAGCAAACAGCACGTTTTGAGCTTTAATCTGCGTTTTAACGCGTAAAAACAGCATAAAAACGACGAAATTTTTATTATTCGTTTTTATTAATATTGCGTCTATTTGAACGATTTCAACGATCTAAAATGCTTGAAAATGCTTATTTTAGCAAAACAGATGTTTTGAGTTTAATCTGCGTTTTAACGCGTAAAACAGCATAAAAAACGACGAATTTTTTATTATTCGTTTTTATTAATATTGCGTCTATTTGAACAGATTTCAACGATCTAAAATGCTTTGAAAATGCTTATTTTAGCAAAACAGTACGTTTTGAGTTTAATCTGCGTTTTAACGCGTAAAACAGCATAAAAATGACGAATTTTTATTATTCGTTTTTATTAATATTGCTTCTATTTAAACGATTTCAACGATCTAAAAATGCTTGAAAATGCTTATTTTAGCAAAACACCACGTTTTGAGCTTTTAATCTGCGTTTTAACGCGTAAAACAGCATAAAAACGACGAAATTTTTATTATTCGTTTTTATTAATATTGCTTCTATTTGAACGATTTCAACGATCTAAAATGCTTGAAAATGCTTATTTTAAGCAAAACAGCACGTTTTGAGTTTTAATCAGCGTTTTAACGCGTAAAACAGCATAAAAACGACGAAATTTTTATTATTCGTTTTTATTAATATTGCGTCTATTTGAACGATTTAACGATCTAAAATGCTTGAAAATGCTTATTAGCAAAACAGCACGTTTGAGTTTTAAATCTGCGTTTTAACGCGTAAAACAGCTTATAAACGACGAAATTTTTTTTTATTCGTTTTTATATATTTTCTATTTTGAACGATTTCAACGATCTCTAAAATGCTTGAAAATGCTTATTTTAGCAAACACATCGATTGAGATTTAATCTGCGTTTTAATGCGTAAAACAAAAAAAAAAAATTTTTTTTTTTCGTTTTTATTAATATTTTCTATTTGAACGGGTTTCAAGATTAAAAATTTTTTAAAAGCTTATTTTAAAAAACAGCACGTTTTGAGTTTTTTCCTTTTTTAACGCAAAAAAGGGAAAAAAAAGACGAAATTTTTTTTTTTTTTATTAAATTTTCTTTTATTTTAACGATTTTTAAATCTAAAATGCTTTTTAAAAGCTTTTTTTTTAAAAAAAAAACCCCTTTTAGTTTTAAGCTTTAAAAACGTAAAAAAAATAAAAAAGTTTTTATTACGTTTTTATTAAATTTCTTTTATTTTCGTTTTCCCCCCAACAAAAAATTTGGGAAAAAAACTTTTTTTAAAACAAAAACACGGATTTTTTTTTCGTTTTAATAAAATTTTAAAACTTTTTTTTTAGTTTTTAAAACGTTTTTAACTTTTAATAAAAAGCTTAAAATGCTTTTTTTTAAAAAATTTTGGTTTTTAAAGGTTTTAACGCTAAAAAGCTAAAAAAGCAAATTTTAACGTTTTTTTTTTTTTTATTTCGTTTAACGTTTAAAAGCTTTTAAAAAGATTTTAAAAAACCCTTTATTTTTTCTTTTTAAAGGTAAAAAACTAAAAGCAAATTTTTTTTTTGAAATTTTGTTTTATTTCGTTTAACGCTAAAAAAGCGGAAAATTTTTTAAAAAATTTTTTTTTGTTTAATCTGCGTTTAACTAAAAAGAAAAAA